>NW_025108663.1:0-168397 GCF_011392965.1 Frieseomelitta varia
TTTTAGTACCACCGAGTTGTCAATAGATGGCGCCACCGCTGCTTCTAAATTTTGACAGGTGACTGTTTTTGCACAAATTACAAGAAGAAATTAATTAAAAGGAATCATTTGTTATGGTTGCGTCATCGACTTTAGAGACCCTCAGCTTGCTTTCTATGTTTAAGTATAGTTTACTCATATAAAGAATGTTTCAATTTCGTTTATGTGAGTAGTAGCGCCAGTAGTGAGTACATAATTTCGCGCAAACTATAGTGAATATTAGATTTAGATTTATTTGTGAACGTAATTGGCACTTTTATAAATAATTAGTACCACTGAGTTACCGCTAGATGGCGCAACCATGTCCATTTTGTGACAGTTCGCACTAATCATGAAAAAAACCTAATTAAGAGGAATAATTTGCAAACTTTTTTACACGGTTCCTTAAAATTAGACTCCTCGCTTTCTTTTTATGTATGTATTGTCTTAGAAAAAGGTGTGTGTAAAATGTTGAATTTTTTTTTCAATAGATCGAAAGTTGTCCTTGTCTCACACTATTGCTTTCCTTGTCTAACGTCATTAGACAAGGAGAGCAGTAGTGTGCGACAAGGACAGACATACACGCGCGATAGACAAAGAGGGCGATAGCGTAGGACAAGGACAGACATATATGTGCGGTAGACAAGGAAGGTGATAGCGTGGGACAAGGACAGACATATAAGCGCGGTAGACAAGGAGGACGATAGTGTGTGACAAGGACAGACGTATTTGCGCGGCAAACAAAGTGATTATTGAATTATTAGAGTTGAATTTGGTAAGAATATATTTAATTTTATACAATATATAAAAATAATAATATATCAAATTGCTTGGGGATTACGAGAGAAATCATTGTAATTATAGAAGATGAGAAACTAATTTTTTGTATAGAAAGAGTCATTTATGATGATTCACTTGATTGCTATTTTATGTCTAAACGAGTTCAAATATGTTCATTGGATTTGTGGTATTAAATAGTAAGGACGGCCCTCTATGTGAAAACGCTCGATGTTCCGACAGATGTATCTCGCGCATGAAATACGGTAAACTGTACGTAAAAGCTCATCATAGTTTATCACAGTTAACTGTCTTTCTTGTGTAATAATTTTGGTTGTTTGTCAGTATAATTACGTACAGGATTTTTTTTCACAAATTATGCAAGAATTTCCTTACGTGTTATCAGAATACGAGGAAATAAATCCTCTTCTTTATAAGCCTATTAATTCAACTCAACGAATCAAGGTATTTCCTTCAAACTAATACTTATGCAATAATACGTCGCATCACTTCTTTAATACGATATTCGTAGTATTTTTATTGATTGTATTTCTCGCCACTCACTGTGCTTATGCATATGATGTTGGGTAAGATTTATTCTGATTGATTTAGAGCATAATATTACAATTACACAAAACACTTTAATCGTAATCATTTTTTAATCTTGTATAGCACGTGTACTGTTTGAAAAAATTAAATTTCAATTTAGCATTAAATGTATTCTATGCAACAAATTATAATGGAAATTAATCAAACTAAATACTTGCTGTTTTGAAATAATAATTTAAATAAAACTAAAATATATGTAAATTTTAACTTTAGGTTCAGAGTATAATGTTAATTCAAAAAGATTAAAAAATATCGATCTTCCAATTACTTTATTAATATGAAATTAATTGTGTTACAGTATACATGTTTCAATACATCTCCAAACTATATCGTATTAGGTTCAACTAGTGGTAGTATCTACTTATTTTCAAGGAAACCATGCTCCTTTGTACAATTGATACCCTTATCGGTACATAAATTTTTTCTTAATTTATTACTAAGAGATTAAACAATTTGTATGTTAATCTAGTGTAAAAGATTTTTAAAACAGAACAAGATTTTAAGTTTTATCTCCATAACAACAGGAAGGAGCAGTTTCTTGTGTTCTCATATCACCTGATGAGAAAATAATTGCCTTAACAACAATTCGTGGTTTAGTTTGTCTAGTAGCTTTAAAGCCTACGCCAAAATTGATAGCCATATCAAATGAACATATTCATAAACAAGTTAACTGCCTTTGTTGGAACGATAATAGCTCTGAACTATATATTGGAGATGAGTGTGGAAAAGTTTCTGTTATGGTGCTGTCTATTTTTACAGTAAGCCTTCATTTTAATATTTTAATCCATTCTATTAAAAGGATTTAACAGTGCTAATATTGATAAAATGATCATTTTTCAGGTAAACGGCATGTTTCAAGCACCGGCCTGTACACTGATGAATTTAGATTCAACTATTGTACAACTTAACTTCTCATCACCTTTATTGTTAGTGTCAACTTTGACACGCTGTTACATATGTGATACAATACAAGAACATTATAAACAAATAGGAAATAAAGCACGGAACGGAGAATTTGGTGCTTGTTTCTATAAAACATACCTTATAGAAAATAAGACTGCTTCGGTCGACCAAAAGGAAGAAAAATTAATCAGTAAAAAGGGTTCTTTTAATTTCATTACAGAGAGTAATAGCAAGGAACAAGATGAAAATTTTCCTCAAATATTTTGTGCTAGACCAGGATCTAGGCTTTGGGAAGTGTCTGCAAATGGAGTAGTGATGAAAACTCATCAGTTTAAAGAAGCACTTGCTATTTCACCTACAGTAATATGCAAGCCAAATATTAGAAAACTCATTTACCAAAAGCAAACTGAACAAATCTGGCTGCCACAATCTATTAATTTCTCCCATCTGTTTGTTATTGCAGAGAAGTACTTATTTTCATATACTTCCACTGGTCTATATATTATTGATCCGCTGAATGCAACTGTGGTACTGTGGAGTAACGAATTTTCAAATATAACTTTTGCGGAGACTATAGAAAACAAAATATACTTGATGACATCTGATGGTGAATTTCACTGTTTAATTTTGTCTCTCCTAGATTCCTTAATATTACGATTGTACAGCCAGAAAAAATATTACGAATGTTTAGAGATATGCCTGATGTATAAAGTACAATTAAAGAAATTAATAAAGAATAGTGAGATTAATAATATTTGTGATATAGAGAATAGGATATTTAGAGATGATGAACTGTCAACATTAATTCATCCTTTAATACTTTCGTTAGAATCTAATGTGAAAATAGTTCCAAAAAAATTAGATTCAGGTATTGTAATCGTTAATTGCGGAAATTCAGATCTGAAAAATGAAGAAAGTTTTAAATTTCACTCTGTATCCCATTGTTCTTTTCAAAATAATGAAAGTGAATTAATAACAGAAAAGAAAACATCAACCAATTTATTAAATGACTTTGATAATAAAGTGAAAAGGGATGAAGATACAAATTGCAATACAGCGGAGGAAATAGAAGAAAGTCAGGAGGAAACCAAAGAGATATTGAATTCAAATAAAAGTGTAACACAAAGAATACAAGCAGATCTGGAAATTATATATGCATTAGTTGGTAATATTAGGCCTTTAATGGATGAAGAAGAATTAGAAAAAATAATTTTAGATATAGATTGGAGGATGAATGTTATCAAAGATTCATATGAAAACTTAGATGAATTAAAGAATTTTGTATATGAAGTATTAAGAAGCGTAGAACTATATTATTTTAATGTTCTATTAGAAAATGTTTCAATACAACTAATACAGTCTACAGATAACGAAAATATTACAAAACAGATAATGAAAACTTTTGTTAATGTGAATACACAGAGTTGCAGAAAATGTACCTGTGGTAGTGTGTATCCAATGAACGAACTAATAGAACCAAAGTTCCTGGAGATTGGTAGATCCCTTCTTAAGAAAATGTTAGATGAATGTAAGGAGCACTGTATAAATTTATGTAACAAAATACCTTACATGTGGCGAGAATTCTTGCCACTTTACACAGAACAGCATGGTATTATGTCGAATGATCTAATACATCAATGCCTTCAAACTAGAGACAATATTGTATTTTCCATTCTTTTACCGTTATTGGATGGAAAACATTGGAACTATATTGCAACATATACAAGAGAAATACAAGAAGGACAGTGTCTATTCTGTGGAAAGCCTATGAAAAGGGGAAATCACGAAGAGTGGGTAAACTGGACTGCTGTGATATATGAAATCATGAAAAAACAGGGACCTGACATTGCCATGACACTATTAATAAAATTAGAAAAAGCTATTCCAAACATTCATATTGATAGAAGGTGAGTATTATTTTCTTAGACGCTTAAATATAAAAAAATAAAAAAAAAAGATAAAATATTTTAATTTTGCAGTATATTTCAATCTATAGTATTTACAAAACTTTTATATCATCATGGAATGAAGTGTACCATTAATTTTAATAAAAATAACTTGGAATCATCTGAATATGATACAATATGTTCTACAAAGGTAATTACTACTATTGAATTAATCGATAAAAAATTATTTATTAAAATAAAAAAACATCTCAGCGTTTGTGTTTTAACTAGACTAAGTTATATACAAACAATTTATGTTTTTTACAGATTCAAGATCAATTGGTAGGAGTTCTCAAAAAAGACTTAAATAAAGTTATTAATAAGAATGTTTTCGAGAATGGGCCACATCATTGGGGGATTCGTTATCAAAATAAATTATCTACATGTTCTTGTTGCACATTGTCCCTTCAAACACCAGTTTTATTAGGTAATAATGGAATTGCAATATTTGATTGTGGCCATGCTTATCATGTAAATTGTATGATAGAAAAGAAACTCACTGCCTGCAATCTTCATTCTTAATTATATATGCACAACAAACATACAAATAAATCTCATAAAAGAGGATACGAATATTAATGTGTAAATGTAGCTCTTATTAAAATGGTTTCCAAAAAGAAAAGTTGTACACTATTTATTTGGTTTTTAAAAAATTTGACTGTGCATACTCACAAACGTATTTACAAATTTATTGTCGAAATACAAATTGTTATCACAGACAAGTCTCACAATTTAACAATGAAATTGAGATTGAATTTAATATTTTTTTATGACATATATATAAAGAAATGTAAAGATTTTATCAATTACAATTTTGTTTGTATAGACAAGTAATAAAAATTACAATAGAAGTTAGTACAAAGTAGTTAGTAGAAAAAAATTAAGCATTGAAAGTTCTTATGTAGTAAGCAAAGTACATTTCTTAAATTAATCATTAAAATATACAAAGTTGTTGAAATATTTATATTAAATTAAAACTCCTAGTCAAATAATTCATTATATTTATATTGTTATATTTCTAAAAATTTAGTTTAATTTTAAAAAATAATATACTTTATATTTACATATGTATCATAATTTTTTTTATACCTCTGACGATAAACTATATATGCAATGTAATTAAAAAATTTTGATTCCAGTTTAACACTTACCTTTTTTTTTTATTTGATATATTTATTAATTAATTCCAAAATTTATGCAGTGTGAGGCAAATGTATATTCTAAGAGATCATACAATGTTTCAAAAAACTTGTAATATTCTTGTTCTGTAATATGAAATCTTAAATTTTTTTATAAAACAAAGTTAAAAGTAAGGAATAGTTATTATAGCATGAATGAACCACATAAAATTAATAAGATATTACTGACATTGCATATTTTATTTTCTACCATTATGTTCTCTTGATGCGAAAAAAAAAGAAAGAAGAAAAAATGCATTAATAAAGATACTTAAGAAGCAATGTGGTGCGACTTCATTATACATAACCTCGAGCCTTGGAAGTCGTAAAAAATGTTTCTTTCGTTGTTATATTAATATATTATTCGTTATAAAATTATAGTTTTCTGAATTTCAAGAGAGAAAATTCATTATACATAATATAGAAATTAGTTGAATCATTTTGCAAATCTATGTATATAGCAAACTAAAATGATTAAGTTTCAAAATATATATATCTGAATGCTTTTTTAAATAAACGCTAATTTCGCAGTCACATAAATCTGCAAACATTTGAAGACATAACAAAGATGATAACTGTAACAATTTTTGTTTAGTACCAAATCATGTATCGATTAAATTCAGATACTTGTTAAAAAAAAATTAACGTTGTTTATTAAAAATATTCCTTGTTTTTTACTAAATCTTTTCCTTCATGAAAAATTTAAATTTTTAGTATTATGTTGTTTGGCAAATTCAAATTGTTCCCTTTGATCTCATTTTGATATGAACGATTTTCTTTTGGCCACTCTTATATGAAAATTAGATGATCTTATAATTCTTCTATTTTTTAATATGTCTTGTTTGGAAATTGTACAATATCTTGTAACAATTTTGGGCTACTTATTTTAGGAAATCTTTGGAACATTTTTGCAAGTATAACATGAGTATCCCAAAATCTTATTTTTGCACAATCATTTCTAAAGATTTGTTTAATGCTATACTCCTTAAATAAATATTTTTCATTATTGATGTTGCCACAGAAAAAATTCTAACTATTTTTGCACTTTGTACGATTTCTTTCTCTTTTACTTTTACAATTTTTTTTCTTGATTGTACCATAGTATATTTGCAAAACTCTTCAACATGCTTTCTGAACTAATTTAAAACCAAAATTGAAACTAAAATCCTAATCTTATAAAACAGAACGTTACGTTTTTACAAAATAAGTAAAGTGTATGTAAATTTCTATAGACTAAAAAAGAAATATTTATGTTGATTCAACTTCTACTCTAAATACGTTAATATACTAATATACCATGTAATGCAATATGTAATATAAATATAACATACTCAGCAAATTCAACATCAATATGTTTTGATATTATTTTTATGAGAGTGCATTTTTAATTTCTTATAATAAATTAGATATAATTTGTAAATATTTCAAAGGTTGAAGTAATTGTAATATAATAATAAAAATGATAAACTTCAATGATTTTTCTTCAACTTTCTCACAAGTCTTTTGAAAGTAAACATTAAAAATTTTAGATAGACGACCGATCAAATTGTTAAAGATGCTTCAATCTGCATAAAAGGTGATTTAAAATTCCTTGTTGTATGCCTACGAGCCAAAATATTGTTAGATATTTTGAATTACATTGAAAGACGATAATCTGTTTATAACAAATGTCACGAATACTTTTTCTCTCGTCTTTTTCGCTTAACAAATTCGATCATGCAAGAAATGCAATTTTCTTTTTAATTGAAAACACGTTATTCATATGGATCGATACATTATGACGTAGGAATATTAACTTTTTTACGATCGTTATTGACTAGATAGTCTTCTCATCGCGCAATGCTTAAATCTATTATAATATTACAACTTCGATAATGATTCGTAATACTTAGCGTGAGCAAAATACAATGCAACGAATCTAATGTAAAAATTATAAATATTTTGCTTTGTTGATATTTGTATACGATATAAAATATGAGTTGTATTTATTTCAGTATCACGATTTTTTCGTATAGAATTTGTATATCTTTCGATTTTATCGATTTGTAGTAATATACCTTTTACCTATGTTAAGTATTTTCTTGTTTTATAACATAAATAAAATAATAAATGCCATAATTATATAAAATGTAATTAATGCTAATTAATGAATAACCGTTACCTTTTTTTCTTTCTTTTGTAAAAACATTTTGTAGGATTAAACATTAAAGGATTCGATTTTAAGAGCGCATTAAGGAACGGTACTTAATTTTTTTTTTCTTTTCGTAATGATTTCTACAAACTTTGAATTCGAAAATCGAAAGGCACAAGTGACTAGAATTCGTAAAATTCGTATCTAAATAATACAAAAGTGGCAAAATTTACCGATATATGTAACAAAGCGCACCAAAATTTTTGATCTTGGCAGATCGTACAATGCTTATACAAATTATCACTATCAATGTATAACAATGCTCAAATTTCAATTTATTACCTGTTAATACTCTATTTCAAGTTTTCCATTTTTCTGTTTCGTGAAATTTGAACATCCGTAAAATTGATAGTCATCGAGGATTCCAGTAGAAACTAGCATGTTAATTAATTAATTAGCTAAAAATAGCAAATAACAATGACTTCATTTTCAATCGCTAACATGTTAGTGACTTGAATTCTCGAACGTAACTTTAATTGTCGGTCTTATTGTGGATCTAATTATTTATGCTTACACAATTAAAGCAATTAACTACTTCGTACGCTCTCAGAAGGATCAGGGTAACATAAACGTGTTTGAACAAAATTTTAGCTCATGTATCATCTGAAAAAAAAAATATATATATATATATATATGTGTGTGTGTGTGTGTGTGTGTGTGTGTGTATAGGTATGTATATATAAATGTATTCTATTGATAAACGTACAAAACAAACGTGATTCACAGGAAGTATCGATTTTTTAAAACTGTATTTTGTGATATACACTTACCCCTTAACTCCATACACATTTCTCCAATTTCGGCAACCTCTATTTTCGACTTAATAAAATATTAACAGGTTTAAATAGTACGTAATACACGAAATCACATGCTATGTGTATGTATATGTGTATATATATACATATATGTACATATGTATACATATATATACATATAGATATGTATTATGCATAAAGAAAAAAATCATAACGAGCAATTGTGCAAAGGGCACCATGCACAGCACACTCGAAAAATAAATTCTTTTGAAAAATACCTACACTCATTAAAAATTCGCATTATTGTATAATTTAAATAAATTATTCTAACTGGTAAAGAACACTTAATTCTACTGCTTGCTTTTTCTTGTTAGAAAAAGTATTACTTTTTAGAAACAAATGCTTCAAATTTTATCATATTAGGATTGATATAGGATTTGGTTAATTTCCTAAGTTTTAAAATTATACTAATTATAAGATTATACTAGAAAAAATAAGAACAGTAATTTTGTAGAATTTTTCAACATTACGTGTACATTTCAATGTTTCTCAAGCGTTTCAGCGAGATCACAGAAAAAAAATTTGTATTCTATACATAATATTTTATGTTTGCGTCATTTTTCTGAATGTTTGCATGTTTCTAATAAGTACTTTAAAACATTTATACATTTTGATAATTTATAGATATTATATAGAACGATCTATTATTGATTCAATGACTTTTTTTTAAAATTCTAGTATATTGAAAAGGTGTAAATAATCTTTTATATAATTTGGATATTTGAATATATGTATAAATATATATATTTATAATTGTAAGGAAAAACACTGCATATCACACAATATTATCGTTTAAAATTCTTAATATCAATTTTGTAATTAGCAATGTTCCTGTTTTCTTTTTACAATATAAATATTCTCTTTATTTTGTTTCTCTTTCATTTCATGCATGTTACTTCTAGTCAAATAAAAATATAGGATATAATTTTGATCACTTTATTTTATAATATAAGCAGATTAATAAAAATTAAAAATAAAAGATTACACAGGAAAAATACGAGTAATTGTTTCATTCTCTAATTTTGTGAAAATGCATATGAATGGAATATCGAATTTCAATTGCATTATTTTTTGAATCTAATTTTGTTTTTATGCATTTTTAGAATACATAAATTCTATATTCTATAATTAATGCATAAATTCAAATTTTTTGAAATTATGATATGCGATGCTTTTTCTTTACAGTCACAAAGATGTGTATATATATATATATTTTAACATCAATTTATCTCTGAGATATTTCTGATTCCTTTTGACAACTGATTATAAATTCATAATTATTATTCATCTACTAAATTAACATTTATCATGTTTCATATTTCAAATTTATAATTCTGAATGAAGTTAAAAAAAATATTATCATGGAATGATAAATACTGAGAGTTTTATGGAATTTCATTGCATAATTCTAAATATGTCATTATAATACTTACTTACAAAAGTTGTCATTAGATTTAGGTATAATGCTTTGTCGAGATTACAAAAGATTTTCGTCGGTTTCATCAAGATCACTAAATATTAACAATTATTTGTGTAGATTCACAGAACTATAATTTTTTCTGCTTTTATAAAATTTTCTTGATAATAATCGCAGTATTTAATATCAACACATAGAACTGTAATAGTTCTTTATAATAATACCTTTCAGTACAAAGCGCTTTGCATTTCAAAAGATTGGAATTATATATATTTTTTTTTAATATTCAATCATTTATATAAATTTATAATTCTTAATGTTAGTTGACCAAGATTTCTATTAACAAAATATTATATGATAAATATAATGTCAAATATAAATCATTAAAAAATAAATAGATATAATTAAACAGATCTCACAGTTTTTTGTACTCTTGATGAGAAATAAATATAGAAATATTTATTTAAAACGCAACCACAATTAAAACTAATAAATGCTTTTTGGTTTAATTAGTAACATTTATATAATATTTAAAAAAAAAGAAAATAAAATTAAAAATAAAATTAACTAATTCTAAATATTTTTCTATAGGCAACGATTCTTCTAAGCAATATCTTTTTCACGTTAAAAATAAAAATATATGTAAAACAAATAAGACAAAATTAAAAAACGGAAAGTACCTTAAAAATACAAAGTATTTAATACTACAAATAACAAAATATTTTTATCAAAAATGTAAGATATTTTTCTCACTTAATGTTGCGCTTTAAATGGACAATTCCCATTATTAACACAAAAAAAAGATACTTGTCGCATTGTTTGTAATTTGAGAATGCAATGCAGTCTTTTTTTCAGTTGAAGAGAAAAATAACATTATAAATGCTTCGATTATTTCGACATTTCGACAAAATCATATTGGAATCGAAGATAAAAATTTGTTTTTAATCCTGTCAAGATTGTTAATTTTTCGAATATTATTATTTACTGGAGAGAAGTTTCATTCTGAATTTAAGATTCAGAAATGAAATGACTGATCTACGATAAAATACCTTTCTGGTTGGTGAATCGCAGGGGAAAAATCTATACATAAAGAATTCGCACAGGGCTAACAAATTTAGAAGATGCAAATTTTTGTTGCAACGTGCTTACTGCCCGAAGATTTTTTTAAGAACTACGAATTATACATTTCATTCTCTAAGAACTAGACTTATAGTCTAGTACTTATAATACTTATAGATATACTGTTTGTAAATTAATTCAATTATTGAATTTGAAAATTGATTGTTGCAAAAATTGTTGAATTTGGAATCATCTAGTTAATTAAGGATGAAAAGAATATATTACGTTAATCCTTTGCGATTCTAACTTTATTTTAATATAATAGCAATTTTAATTATTCTATATATTTGTAATATTAATTATTTTGTAAAGTATTAATTTTTATAAAAACTTAAGTGTGTTTATAAACATTAGTTTATGATTATTTTGATATAGTTGTATTTTATTACATTATACCAAAAAAAACTATATTTTTAATGATAAATAATAAAATAAATATCGCGCAAATTACTTTTACAAAAATTAAATAACAAAAATAATTCATGAAAAATATGTTTGACAAATTATGATTTATAAATATAATAATAAAAACTGATATATATATATAATAAAATAAAATAAATCTAATTTTAAATAGGAGAAACATTGAATCGCAAAGGATCAAAATGTGAATAAAACTTAAACAATTGAACTATAAATTGATCATACTCGATCCAGCAATATCTCTTATTTTTAGCTGCATGGTTGAGATAACTATAATGATTATTTTAAAATGGCACATTGAAACATAATCATTTACGAGACACGCACATACTATGTATATTATCATGCAAACTAGTCTCGTGTATTACAACATAAAAATTTATCAAGATTTTAATTTTCTTTGTTATTGAGAATTTATCTATCTTGTACTGTGCTCTGTAAGAGTCCATCGTCTGTTGCCTGGTACTTATTAAAAGGTACCGAACGCTCAGCCCTTTGCGGTCCTCTTCCCTTTTCGTTCTCTCTAAAAAATGACGCTTCTGGTTAAAAACGTATATTAAGTGAAATCAACTAAAAATATAAAAACATGTAAAAATAATAGTGGTATGTCGCTAATTGTTGCGGACTGAAATCATTTCAAAAATATTAAAAATTTAATGTTTATAACGTAAAATTATATAAAATCTCATTTCACAATATAAAAGTTGCGAATTTCGTAATTTTGTTATACATGAAAGAAGACCGTAAAGGGTTCAGTTGAAGCAACAAATTATGCGATATATAACAAGAATTATGTACAATTTGGTCTCATAGAGCAATCATTATATTATGTATTTCAGTTTTAATAATAACTGATAAAAACCCCTTCGAAAAATGAACCGTTCACGCTGTTTTTGTTTATTCTTGATATTTTTCCTCCCTTAGGAAGGATAATATGCACAATGTATAATATTTCAATTGTAATATTTAACTTTTTCATGCACGATTCAATACTTATAGCATATGCTTTTTTTTACAATTTCGTTTACATCTATCAATCGGATAACATGTTACTTAAAAAATAATATATATAACACATGTGACTAAAAAATAAATTGAAAGATAATAATTCTTGTTTCAACTTTGAAGAAGTTTATAGAAACGAAGATCAAATATATAAAAAGGAATATTAAATCTTAAGAACATCATGCTTGAGCATAGAAAAATACAGTAATACCGATATTCCTAAAACATGGAAGTTTCTGCTACTGGACGTGAATATTAATTTTTTTAGCTTCTAATCCTTGTACAACCAAGAATTGAAATCACTATAATTTATTACTATATTTAAATTACATATTTTCAAAATATGTAATATATGCACAATATCTAATGCAGTATCATATTTATGATGTTTTTATGTACAATTAAATCTACATTTCCGAACACAAAAGAGTAAACAAAACTCTTTATAAAAACCTTAATTATATAAGCCTTGATTACACGAGGATTAATGTGTACATTCTTAAGGGCGTACACAAGAAATTCTCTTTTGCAATAATACACAGGAACCTTTTTAATGATTCGAACAGTCATTCCATGAATGTATTACGCTTTCACAATAATACTGTACACCGTAAATAACTTTCTATGGTATTTCAACTAAATAGTGAAAAATAAAATGGCACTGTAACTTAAAACTCATTTACCAAAACTCCAAATCGATATAATATTTATGCTTATTTAAAATTAACAGAAAACATTATTAGAGGATATAGCAATACATCAGATTAATTTTTAACATTTTGTTCATTCCTTAAATATAAAAGAAAACTTACTATTATGAAATTTTTTCTTCCAGCATCATATATTATCATATATTATATTAAAGATTCGGATAAATTTTGATAAATTAGTTTTCAAGCATTCAACTATCAGAGAACAAGTACTCTGACATTGATCTTTCCAATTTCATAAATGAGACTAGTATGTATCATGAAATAAATCAGGGTAACATAACATTGCTTTGCACATAAAATATCGTGTTTCACCCCTGTTATCACACACTTTCGACCCCTAATCGGTCATTATTATGAACAGTAAAAATTGAACATTCACGAAAATGAATTAATCAAAGGTGGGATCGAAAGTGTCTAAATCAGATTTTGATGTGTATTTGTTTTCAATCCACCTTTCGATTAATAATTGGAATAATGCAATAGCACAAAAAACAAAAATAACATATTTATCAGGAAGATTGTGTGTGCTGATGAATAAAGTAAAGACATGTTTATCACGTATATTTTTTTGAAAGCGTATATATATATTATAGTTAAGATACAATCTTGCATCGTCGTGGAGCTCTAGAAGACTGATGATGAGAATCCAGAGTATAATCTTCGTTCTTCCTCAGCAAACATAGCACTATTCACCAGGACATAGGGCGAGGCCTCTTCTTCAGCTTCTCTGTAAACCGCAACTGAATACGACTCTCCGTGAAATATGGCTTTCGTTGTGCTTTCATCACTTTTTTTTTCTTTTTATTAATTTGCTGTTATTACTATCATTTTTTTGTTTTGCCACTCTTCGACAACACACACTCTCCCTCTCTCGCTTTCTCACCCTTACTATCTCTCTCCCCTTTTCTTTTTTGTCTCTGGAAACTAATCAAATATTTTCTGCTTAAATATTACATAGATATATATGTATATATGTATATATGGTGTATGCACTTTTTCATTCGCTTCATTATCATTTTTTCCTGTTGTTTTTATAATTAATGTAATAATATTTAATAATGTAATAATGTATACTATGTAAAAAGAGAAAAGAAAGAAAAAACAAAAACATCAGTGAGACTCAAAAAGAAACGTGAAAATCGCTATGGTCAATTTTCTACACAGAACGTGTTACTAAGAATCCCACATGATAAAACCATCCCTTGGTAACTTGACTAAAATGTTTGCGATTTGAAATTCTGCCGGAATTTCATATAATTTGTAAATTATGCCCAAATCTTATTCAGATTGGTCACTTTCTCGACCGAGATTCTCTATTTTTAGATAGTTCGTCACATACTGATAAATATATCTAAACACATCTAAAAATAAATATTTATGATTCAATATACAGTTACGTAGTTTTAATTAATAAAAGTTCTAGAGGTCATAGTTTCTTGAAGTAGCTGTAATAGCTATTCAGGAGCTATTCAGCTATTATGAAACGAAAATAGTATGTTATTAGAAAATAAAAAAATTGATGTCCTTAATTCTTTGTAACCAGAATTTGATATGTTTATGGAAAAAAAAATTATGATTGATCACGATCTTGCTTTAATATAAAACTTAGAAACTATTAATCACTATAGATAAATGTTGTAGCATAACCGTAGATATTAACACAATGAGTCTTAATATGCAATAGAGAAGATGCATTATAGATAAACTGTGATGTTAACATAATGATGACTTTTAAAATGCAATATAATCGTGGAAGAATAAAATAAAATTTTCAAAATATTGACTTTGGAATTGCAAGTTAGAACACGGATACGTTAATACATGTGTATCTGAGTATTTAAATATGAATTTTTGATACATGTACTAAACATGTACTAAAAATTATTCAGCTAAATATACAAATACATTATTTCATATACATGAATATTAAATATACATGAGCTACAAGCCTCTAGTACAAACAAAACTATTCATTACATAAAACAAATAAGGTAGATAGTTATCTATGCTTCTACTATAAGACTAAATGTCTTGTATTGAAAGGTGCTCTGAATTACCAATCATGTATAAATGGAATCAAGAAATCTTTAATCAATTGCAAAATTACTTTGTTTTCTTCATTCTGAAATCAATGATTCCTTTGATCGGTCGAGAAAGTGTTTAAATACTACTAATATTCAGATAAAATATAAAAGTGTGCTCTCAGGAGATAAATGTATCTTCTTGGATCTGTTTCTCGATGAAGCTTGCAAGATTGCAACGGTGAGATCCCGCGAACACGATGTATGCTAAAGCACGATCATCTTCCTTGTCTTCTTCCCCTTCTGCTCTTTTACTCTCACTACTTCTGTTGTTCCTGATTCCGTTTCATAATGAGAGTCCTTTTCTTTCTCTTCAGCGTGCAGTCGCCTTTAATGCCTTGAACGATGAGAAGAGTCTCCACGTTCGTCGCGACGATCTCTTTCTCGTTCACGTTCTCGTTCACGCTCCGGTTCTCGTTCTCTCTCTGATGGTCTCCGGCTTGACTCTCGTTCTCGATCTCTGTCTCGTTCACGCTCTCTGTAGCGATCGTCATAATACCTACACAAGTACACGTCAGCCAATTATCTTTACTTTACCGGTGTACACTATTAATTCGTTTTTTAAAATTCTTTTTTTGATTCCTTTTAAGATATATCTACATTTACTCTGTGATACGCTATACATCTTTCTCTAAATGTATCCTTTTCGATCATTATGATTTTTACAATATATTTTCTTTATTCGTTTTGTTAACACTTTCTTTGTGTTTTTTACAATCAGTTCTTTACTCATTGAAGAGACTCATTCAAGAAGAGAAGAAGTTATCAAGCACTTAGAAGAAGAGATAGTTTATTCCATAAAAAGTCTCTATTTTAACAATTAAATATTCAAGAAAAAATTTTAATAACAGAAAAAGACTAATAGCTGCCTAATTTTGTTAACAATTTGCAATAAACAGTTTTTAATTATAAAACAGAAGATTCCCTGAATTCGTGTGATATTCTAATAAAATTATGACTTTTAATAACTTTTCTCATTATATGCATTGGTTGAAACAATTTGTACTTTTTTGTCATCTTTATATCTTTTATACTCTTCGTTTTCTTCTTTTTTTCTTTCATCTACTTCTGAACTACTTTACATCTAAACTTAAAATATTTACTTTTGAAATAATTAATAATCTTGATAATACATAAATTCTGACTGAAACTTTTAACAAGATAGTACTTTATAACAAGATCTACATGCATTCACTTTAATGAAAAAAAAGTTTGAATTACCTAGACGCCTTGGAAGACGAGACGGGAGCCGTCTCTGGCGGTTCTTCTTTTACTCTTGGCCTGGCTGACTGACGTGTCGTACTAATGGAAAATATGCATACTTCGTTATGATTTATACTGTTACCAGGCTTAATACGTTGCTTTAGTTAAAATAAGTTATGTTTTCTTTTTCAGTGTTCAACTATAATCTAGCAACGATCACTTATTTGAGCAAAATTTATATGAAATTATAAACTTACTCTATATGACTTTGACTGATTGAATAATCATCTTTTAGCATTTTTCTATCAAAAATGCAAATTAAATTAGAAAATATAATAATAACAATTAATATATTATTCTAAGTAGTATTAACTAGAGTTACTAATTACATGTAAGTGCATGTATAACACTTACACATATTCGAATAAATTTTCGGATTCATCGTTCAACCTGTAACCATTTTAGAATATTCAAAATGGAACAAAAATAACTGATCTTTACATAAGACAGAAAATAGTTCTTGCTAGAATGTTTGTTTCATAAATTTGACCTATTCTTATGGTTTCAGGATTACGACTACTGTAATGAAATATTTGTACAAATATCACCTTAATACAATCGATATTACAATTTTTCTCCAGATAAGTGCAGATCTTGTGTCAATATAATGTATAAATTGAAGAAGCATTTAACTACCTTAATATATAGAAAATAATTATACATTTTACATATTATATTAATTTCATTTAATTTTTTTTTTTAGAAATAATAATTTTGAATGTGCTAATTTAATAAATAAATTGTATAATTCCTATTCATATTTCATAAAACAATAAATATATTGATATGTAAAAATTGATTATTTAATTCATGAACTGTTAAGCTCATAAATTGTTAAAATTATATAACTGTAATGATTTTATCTGTAGATAAATCTCAGTAATTTTTAAATATATCAATAAACTAGTTCATAATTAAATATTCAATTCTCCTAATAATAATAATCCTATACATTTAGTAATAATAATAATCAATTCTCCTAATAATAATAATCCTAAATACATTTAGTAAAAATTCTGTTTGCAATATCTCTATGGAACACACTGAAATATGCTTTGAATAAAAAGCAATATTTATAAAAAAAGATATGCATATTCTTTTACATACTTTTTCCAATGATGATTTTGGAAATAAAAATTACAACTAAATAGGAGGAATAAGAGGGAAATATTGTATTGAATGTATCGTACGGCTTGTCTCAGGGAAGAAGCTAACATTGGTTTACAAAATTTATCAATTATATGTTCGAAAAACTTTTGTTGTATAGCTTCAACCTTTAACTTTTTATTAGTGTAAATTAACGTAATTCAGACATTTTACGATTCTAAGTGCACCCGCACACACACTTTAAATATCACATTGTGACAAAAATAAGTTGCTGAAGTAGCACTAAAACTGAATACAAACTTTTTTCCCTCGTATTTACACTATTGAAATAAAAATGTAGATTTGAACATATTCTTAAAATTGTTCTAATGTATTTAACAAATAAACAGAAGTTTGTCTTAATCTACAAATCTTTTAATCATTTAAATTATGAGTATTTGTAATTTATTATTAGCTATCTAATCTTTGAAATCTCAGTGTCACTTATGTTAATTATTTCAAAACTAATAAACGAAATACGATCGATAAAATTACAATTTTTGTCGTTTTAGTCCATAAAATTTTGAACGATTTACAATAAACTTTATAACTCGCAAATAGAGTTACTTCAGTTGTATCATTTAAGTTACATTATTATTATACATAAATTCTTAAAATATTATATTTTTTCAAAATTGAGATCGCAAATTTTTAATTTACTAAAAAAGGAAAAATCCTCATTATTTTTTAAAATCATAACTAATCAGAATCTATAATGATTATTTAGTAATTATTTACTGATTAGAAGATTAATAGAAAGAAAAAAAAGTATTAAAATTGGTTGCTACTTTAAAACAAACATAAGAGTAGTTTTATGATTTCATTTTGTAATAGCTGACAAATAATAAATTTTTTCCTATGTTAACCAATACACACTGAGCATTTTTTAAATATTACTAAATAATTAATAAATAATTAATAATTTAAATATTACAATTTCTACTAATTTTTTAACAAAATTAAGAAAGCAAAAAAGAAAAAAATAAATTTCTATTGTACATTTATTGTGTTGATACTCTTGACGAGTACAACATAAAACATAATGAATATAACTTCAAATACTGACGTTAAATTATAATATATTTTTTGTAAAAAATTAATTTACTAAATCTCAAGTATGTTTATATTTTCATTGTATTATTGTATAAAATAATTTCCTCACTAGGCAAATCAAAGCACTACCATCAATAACACTGCAGTAATAACGTTACGCCAGATCTCTAATATCAGAAGCTAAAATAAAAATAAGTATATATGCATATAGATGCAAAGTAAAAACAAGAATATATGATAGGCATCGCCATCTTTGAATTAGCTAGTGAGAAAATCATCCTGTATTAGAATTTTATGATAATATTTATATAATATGCACAGTTATGGAAGTTAACATAGGAATAATAACACTCAATAAGAACACAGAGCACCTAGATCAAGATATTTGATTGTTTTACAAATAATATCCATTTGTAAATTTCAGAGTATACTATGACAACTATATTATGATAATATGATAATTGCTTTTAATCAATCCTTTTAACGAATTTTATATTAAATTTATGAAAAGTAGACATTAACGAACAATCTGATACTTATAATAAAAATATATGTATTAATTAATACGTTAATTGTTACTTTTTATACTTTATAAATATTTAAAATTTTGATAAAAAAAAATTCTTTAATGTAATTAATATTCTATCTCTAGTGCAATTTATAAAGAATAAAAGTTCATAATATCTTAAACTTTTATAAATTAAATTGTCAACATTAACAAAAAAAGAAAATTTAAATTTACTTTCATATAAATAAATTTTTACTTGATATTTATTGTTAAAAAATATTCGAAACCTAAAGTATCCAATAACAATTAGCATATTAATAAGTAACATTAATTTTATTTAACCCTGTCGCTGCTAATAATATGAATAATTATTTTTGCTCGACTAGAGTTAACATCCTTTGAATCACTGACTCAGTCGAAATTATTCTACATAATTATCAAAGATTCTCTTTGAACAATTATGATATTCTAGAACTACAACATACAAAATTGGACTACAGCAAAAGGGTTAATTTCACTTGTATTATTAATCTTATAAATTACTATTACATGACCATGTAAAAAGTCTACTGAATCTGAATTCTTTCATAATTAATACGGATCATACAAACGTTACAAATAATTTTTAATATCTAATAGCAGCTAAATTTATCCCAATTAAATACCTCGTACCCCTAAGTAAACACACATTATTAACTATTTTACGCATTATTTGAACACATTATAAATCAATGCGTTCTTACTTAAACATCATTAATTACGGTTACAAGTCATTTAATTTACTTGCAGTTTTATCAAATTTTATACTATTTAATGCTATTTTAAATAAGTATTTAATTAAAACTTTTTGAATGAACTCCGCATACAATATTCTGCATTGTACAGTTTAAAATACTTGAAAAATATATAATACAATAAATGGGATTTATATCAATTAAGTCAATGTCGTTGATATAATAATATATCTATTTGTGAAGAAATTTGCATGATGTATTTAGTAAACTATATATAGTTTATATTCGGCTTATTACAATGTAAATATCGGATTATTTTATGTAAGTATAAACTTATCATAGTTATTTTCTTTTTATCTGAATCACACACATACGTGGCTATTATTAAACTGTCAGTTATAAGCTGTGACTACTAGTTAATTTTTAAATAAATTGGACAAAAAGGTACATCCAATGGTGACAGTTAAAATAATTGTATGAGATATTGAGCTTACCTTTCTTCTCTGCTTCGCTCTCTATATTCGCGATCTCTTTCACGTTCACGATCCCTCTCTCTGCTTCGTGATCGTTCTCGTGGATATGGTTCACTATAATAACGTTCTCTGTCACGATCACGGTCCCTTTCTCTTTCACGGTCGCGTTCCCTGTCACGCTCTCTATCTCTATCCCTGCTTCTTTCTCTGTATTCTCTATCACGGCTTCTTGACCGCTCACGTCTTCTTCTATGACTGCGTTCTCTATCTCGTGAACGTGATCGTTCTGAAATAATCCATTAAATGAAAAAATTTTATTACAAATTAATTATACTCAATGGTAAATATAGATAAAATTGTTTTCAATATATAGAAGAAATAAACGTAATATAAGAAATTTACCCCTACGTGCTGATCCATAACTCTTGGTTTCAACGCCACGTAAAGTGTCTTGAAGAGAACTAATTAAAATTTTACATCTATCATCTGCAGCAACTTTGGATTGTTTTATCAAAGAAATGGCTGTAACCAAGGTTTCTATAGCACTTGCATATTCTCCTGCCGCAGCATCGGATACTGCTCGAGCAATTGCAGAAGAAGATACGGTTCTATTTCTACCCATGATTTCTTCAAATTCTTGTTCTGTGAGTGGAGGAGGCCCTTCTGGACGATGGTCAGGGCCTGGTGCACCATAAGGTGGCTATAAGATATATATTTCATTTTGATTTTTATGAAAACTTTATGAAGTTGAATAATAAACGATTAAAATATCAGAAATATAAAAGTACAATAGACAATACAAGATAGAATACAACATACCTGTGCTGCAGGTGGTCCATAGCCATGCGGTGGTACATGCGGTGGTCCATGTGGTTGACCATGTGGAGGTCCATGAGGGGGACCATGAGGTGGACCATGTGGTGGTCCATGAGGTGGTCCATGAGGTGGACCAGGAGGACCTGGTGGATGTTGTCCTGGATGCTGATGAGGTGGCCCTTGTGGGAAAAATGCTGGGTTCACATGTGGTGCAGGTCCTCCCGGAGGTCCTTGTGGAGGTCCTTGAGGTGGGCCTCCATGACCAGGTGGTGGTCCTCCTGGACCTGGTAACATTCCTGATCAATATCTATGTTAGCTTGCAACAATGTATATAGCAAGCTTAAAAATTTGTTTAATTACGTGAAATAATTTTTATTTTATAATCAACTTGATAATGTAAGATTTTTTGCTTTAGGATATGCCTGCACAATGCTGTAAAATTATAATTAATTGTTCTAGACTTTGACTTCTTACATTCTCTTTTTACAGTTCTAAATATATTTATCTAAAATTGAACTATTTCTTTCTTATATCGTTGTTATTTATTTTTTAATGTTATTTACAAAAATTATATATTTCATGTTCATTGAAAATACTAATCAATTTTTAGTTTTAAATATTAGTAATAAATATAGAATGATTCAATGATCTTATAACATAAAAAATAATTCTAGTTTTGTTTTAATTATTTTATTCTAAAAATAGACTTATTTATTACGTTATTATAGTCTGAAACACCTTGTACCTTCATACTCCTAAGCATAAAATTTCCCTCAATATCATGCAATATTATAAGAAAAATTAATAGCAATATTATTAATATTCAATGAACATCCTAAATTTCTCACCACCCATAGAACCTGGAGGAGGTCCTCTCTGTGGTGGGCCTTGACCAGGTTGCGGGCCTTGCATATGTTGATGTTGAGGGAAACCTGGTGGTCCCTGAGGCCCATGATGCATTCCTATGCACATTGAATAATTACATCAGTGAACTTTCACGATAATTTGATTACATAATGTTTTGTTATTTAAAGTGATCTATTAAAGTTCTTTATGACAATTTTCATATATCTGACAATTTTCACACATCTACTCTATCATGCAGACTACAGACTGTGAAAAAAGGAAGATTTTACTATAACAACACATAAAATGAAAATAAGAATAGAGCATGTGAGTCCAAGATGTTTCAGTACATAATTTATGACGAATTATGGTATTTAACAAACCTGGTGGTCTATTCCATTCAGGACGTGGTTGAGCACCTCTTGGATCACCTGGAGGTCCACCAGGATGTCCAGGTGGACCACGTGGAGGTCCTTGACCAGGTGGACCAGGTGGACCACCATGAAATTGCTGAATGGAGACAAACGAAGATTCTATTTCAATCTACCATAATTAAATTAAAAATCATTTTCTATACTTGGAAAATAACAGCAAAAAAAAAAAAAAATTAATTAATAATAGGATGAATCAAAAACAAATTATTATATTAAAATATGAATACTATTAAAATATGATCATAAAATAAATAATAACATTGATGAAACATTTAGATATCAGAGCCAGTTATTGATTTATCAAAAACTTTTCAATGTGCTGTATATATTTAATTAAACACTAAACAAATTGAAACGAAATAATTAATTGTTTTCTGAAAAAGCTTTTCATGTTATACATATCTCATGCACTGAAATTGTGATAAACTTCCAAAAAAATAAATTTTATATACTATTTATATATACTTTTTATATTTTCTTTTAATTTAAATTGATATAGAAAAAGGATTAATTTAAAATTAATCAATCAATAATTCAAAAGATAATTGAATTAAGAAATACTGAAAAACACAAGTTAGATGATTTCTTTTAAATATAGTTTAAATTCTTCTTTTCTAAATATATTAAAAAAAAAAAAAAAAAATTTTTTAAATTCTAAATTTAATAAAATTTAAATTTATTTAGTAATAATGTTTAATCAAATTTTTTATTAAAAAATAAATCAGTTTGAATGGATAATTTTTACAACGTGAAAAGCAGGGAAAACAACACATTGTGTGTTACCTGTGGCATATGGTAACTGGCTTCTGAAAGGTCTCTAGTGCAACTCTGTTTACGCGGAGCGTAAGACATGTAAGTGCAAAAAATATTCTTGTAATTTGTACCATAATGTATCAATTCATATACAATATGTCATAAAATTATAAAAAATCAAGCAATGAGCAACAAAAATTTTTAATCAATATTAGAAATATTATCTAAAAAATATTTAAAAATTTTCTCTACATAGATTTGTAATACATAATTATATTAGATAATTACATATTACATTCTTTTCTTTTTTTATTTATTTTTTACTTTTACATCAAAATAAAAATTCTATATTTATAAAGTTTTAGAGTTTTATATATAAAAAATTGTTTTAAGATAAATAAAATTGTTATACAATTATGTTTACTAATTAAATAAGATTAAATAAGATATTATATACCATTCCTGGAGGCCGATGTTGACCAGGACCTGGCCCTGGTGGCCCTTGTTGAGGTGGACCACCAGGTCCACTTGGACCTCTGGGTGGTCCAGGTGGACCATTAGGTCTTGGCCCATTCCATGGTCCTTGCTGATATCCAGGAGGTGGTGGACCTTGGTTAGGATGTCCAGGTAAAGGATGATGTGGTCCTGGTCCAGGACCCATTGGTGGACCATGCATACGTGGTGGACCTTGTTGTCCAGGGCCACCTGGACCTGGTGGACCCATTCCTGGAGGTGGCATTCTTTGTGGTCTTACACCCTGTGGAGGACCCATCATCATCCTAGGACCATGATTTTGTTGTGAATGTTGAGGATGTTGGGGATGTTGTGGGTGTTGTTGATGAGGTGGCATTGGTGGCTGATGTTGATGTGGATTATGGGGGCGCTGACTCTGACTCTGCTGAGGAGCCGGAGCTGGACGTGTCTTACACTGAGACTCAAACTGAGAACATAAACAATTTTCAAACATACAAAATGTTAACATTTGTTTAACGGGAAAAAGAAATGATTAAGCCATCGAGAAATTCATATTGTTTTCTCAAGAAAAAGAAGTACACTATACTCCTAATGAAAAATTATTCTTTGATATATTTTTGAATATTTACAGTCAATGTTATAGACATATCCAGTTTTTAGTTGTTAATTATATGCGCTTTGATTAAAAGAAGTAGTTTAAACAACATTAATTCCTTGACGACCTAATGATATAATCTTGAAAAATATTCATATTCATGTACAAAATTATTTATATTAATTTTTAAACTAATTTGATTAAACACGGTTTATATGAAAAGTATATTAACTATTTATAAATAATCTTACATCTAAAAAGTGGAAACTTACTATTTTGCAAGTAATCTTTTTAAAGGAAAAGAAAATATCAAATTTACTTACAGCTACCAATTTGAAAGCTCGTAAAAAGGATTATATACATAAAATAAACTTTCTACAATACCAATTATTTCTTTCCCGCAAATAATGGTTTGTAGATAATGTAAATATTTACACTTACTTGATTCAAAGCTTGCTTAGTGGGAAATGTTACTACTGGATTCTGTCCATGCAATTCTTTTTTAGGTAATCTTTCCATACAAATTCTCATGCTTTGTTCTGAACCCAGAGATATCACACAGAAACCCTTAGATTGTCCATTAGCTCGATTTTCGAAGAATTTTACTTCAACAAAATCTGATACGCCAATACTTTGAACTGCATCAGTTATATCTTGGTCACTTGTCCACTACAATATAAATATGTTAATAAAATCTAAATGGGTACAAAAATATTGATCTTATTCTGATCAATATTTAATCTCCGAATTTTTAAAATAAAAACTAACTAATGAAAATAAGTTAATGTCTAATTTACTTACCCAAGTCAAATTTCCAACATATAGTTGATGACGTCTCCCAATTTGATTTGGCTGAATGTTATTTCCAAGTTGATGGTAAGGCGCACTACCATTTGTTTCCTCATTTGGTGAGGTAGTATCACCTCCACCATCTCCACTGTTTCCCGTAGAAACGCCACCATTCCCACCAGCAGGAGCTGCTATCACATCATCGTACAAATCAACGCCGTCACCAGCAAACTCATCCTAAAACAGATCATTGAATTGATAAACTAATTACCATAAAAATTTAATATAATTACATAAGGAAACTAAGTATTTTTATAAATTATGTTAAGAACATAATGTGCATTTATATAAATAAAAATTAATTTAATATTCAATTTTTTTTCCTAATTATTCAGGTATATAGTTTATGAATATTTTACAAATATTACACATAGTGCTAATGATAAATTCAAAATATAATTTAATATTATTCATTAAAATCATAAAACAAAACTTTACTTATCTTTTTCAAAGTTCAAAAAACCAACATTATTTTGAAAAAAAGTACATTAATTAATACATTAAAACAAATATTTTAATTCACAAACTATCTCTCAAATTTTTAATAAAGAACAATTCATAAATTATATACATATCTTCTTTTTATATATTCCTAATAATAGTATGTATTTATTTCTATTATATTGCAACAAATATTTAATCATAAGTAAAAATAGTTTTAAACAAATATATTCCTTCAAAATTAAAAGACATACTTATGAAATACTTATTTATCAAAACGAGTTTGGAATTTAAAAAATATAAATTATTTTAGACGAGGATCAAAAAATAGCATGATACAAAGTGCAGAATAATTGAGAAATTATTTTCTTAAAGAAAGGTTCTATCAACGCTCATTAAAATTACATACACATATGAAAAGAAGTTCGCTTTTCGAATAGTCACTAGTCGCAATTTGTCGGAATAAAAGAAAAAAAAAAAGAAAAAAAATATTACATACAAATAAAACGGTCAGATCTGAAAATAATATAATGTTTTAAGAGGAAAATGGTGTCTCGCATGCAATAATGAAAAATTTTTGTTAAAAACTAAATGAAGTGGAGGAATAAAAATGCGCTACGAGACATTCGCCTTACCGCTAACACCATTTTGCTTTTCTTGCTGCGAATCTGTGTATTATACGTATTTGCTTTTTAAGTTTTTTTCCCCGATGCAACCGAACGTGCACGGGCCACGGTAATTATGTAACAGAATACAGAAAATGTTTATCGGCCGTGATAATCGAATGCAATGTCTATTCGTCACGAGTGAAACTGTTTATTGAAATCGGGATCCCGGACTGAACGAGAATCAGACACACCGCTTCTTGCCGAAGCAATCATTACCATCTCTCCTCCATGACGCCGAGCAATCCCGTTTTACTATCGCATTTTTCTCACAGTTTCCAATGTTTCTTACAAAGATAGCCAATTAACAACAACGCCTACAAAACGGCTCGTTACTTATTAGCAATGATAAAAACGAATTACCTGCGCGAAATCTTGCTCGAGATCGTCGGCGTACAAATCAATGTCACCGTCCGCCATTTTACGTACACCGACGCTCACTGCATTTGACGAAGGCGCGAAGCCCGAAGGAATACGCTGTTACAGGAGAAAACGTGTTAGCGAATTACGTTACGTTTTCGTACTGAGCGGACGTGACGTCACACCGCCATCTTATTTCCCCTTCTCGAAGTAAACGATAATTTCTATTGAAACTACGGTCTGCTCGAATGATATCGGAGAAGGTAAATAAAACCATGTGATCGAAGTCTAGGGGAAAAAGGCCGAAATTCACGATACTTAATGTATCCCATAATGCAACTGTTTTACTGCGGATATTTATGCAAATTCTCGTTTTCGCGAGTACAATTAAAGAAAGGAAAACTAAATTTGTTTCAACGTGTAGCTTACTTCAGATATTTTATTTTAATCTCGAACGTTGCATATGTTCTATACAGTTTTGTAAATATGTACGTTCGTAGTCTATTCAATATGTATCAAGTCGTGTGCATGTATTACAAAAATACTAAAGCAATTTTATGGACAACTAAAATTACCGAACTTTCATCGTAATGATAAAATATAATCAATGTGACAGCCACTGTTAAAAAGTCGAATACAATATTATCATGACGAAATATTTTAGTAATAACAACTTACGCACACGAATTTTTATATTTCCGTATATTCTATACGTTATCTATTAATACGTAACATATTGTATTTCGTAAATTATAATTTTTGTGATATATTTCAAAATAGAAAGCAATTTTTATACTTGTCCTTGGCATTGTTACTAGTTACTGAGATGTATTACCGTAAAAATCAGATACTGAAAATGAAGAACGACCATTTTTCAAAAATTAAGTATTGAGTAATTAAATTTCGATTGAAATGTAGCAAGACGCACTATTTGCTATTCATTTTTAATAAAAATATAAAGGAGAAACAGGAGTTTGGAATTTCTTATAGTGACAAAAAATAATTTACTAGCTGGTTTACAGCAGTCAATAGTTTGACTATCACGTGACCAGTTATATTTATTACTTCTCATTCGATTGGTCGAACAACCGGAATGAACGTTAAGAAAATTTATTCAATTTGAAATTTCGTTTTTCTTTAAAATTAATGGCGTACGGTATAACAAAAAAAATATACTATGAACGATACTACAATGCTAAGATTCTTCTACCATATTCTACAGCATTTGTCAAAATGTGGTCCAAAGTTATTTATTTCGTCCCATTATTTTACGAACTAAAATTTCTCGATTTCTTCTTGCAGAAAGTGAACATCTTAATTTAATTTATTATGAACTGTATTCCCTATATATTTGTTAAAAATCAATTAGCTTCATATTTAAAAAAATTACCTAGGGATTTTTCGACTTTTCAAATTCGCATTTTAAATTTTATAAATTACAATTTCTTCAAGTGATTCATAGTTTCTTCTAAAAAATGAACATTTTAAAAGAACTCCGTAAAATATATTTACAATTATTCAGAAATCACAATTTTCGGTGATAAATATAAATTCATTACGTTAAAAAATTTTATTGACTGCAGTTGGAAAAAGTATCTAGGGATTTCTTGGACCGCCATAATAGCAGCACTTGATGACAACAGAAAAGGATAGTAGAACCAATTTCGTATTGTGAGTGTGCGACTTACTATACGAAAGTACCGACACAACGACCGGTTCGTTGTTCGTTCTGTGGCTCTTCTTTTGTGCAGTTTTAAAAGGTACGTTTGCCCTTTATTTTAATATTTTTATCCCAACGTTCAAACACACGTAACTAACCGCTTTCGCTCGAAAATAATTGTATTTCAATTTTTTCGACTTCTACGCATTTACCATCCTAGAAATTGTTACATTTCCTGTTCGTCCCATGTGCACGCTCTTTGTGTCGTGAAACTGAACCTTGCGATAGTTTCGTTATATCTGGACATTCTTGTTAAATATACAACAAAGATAATAAAATGAGCGTTTAATAAACTGGCATAGCTCCAATGAATAGTCGGTGGATTAATGTAATTTCCGTTATCTTTTTTTCTGCGTACCCTAGCAAATAACCTTTCTTCCTTGCGAATATGGTGACTTTCAAATGTCAGTTCAACGATCATAGAGAAACTAATCTGAATGGAGGAAATTCGTCATGAGTGAATGTTTTTTTTTTCTTTTTTACGAAAACACTTATTTCATTCAGAAGCATGCATTTAAAAACAGATTCGTGATATTTGCCATGTATCTTTAATAAAGAGTTATGTGGTAACGTGCAGCTCAATTTCAATACGTTTGTCGATTGATTGATTGATCTCGCTTTATGCTGCGTTTTTTATTTCTCTAAATTTTTTATATTTCGTACTCTTTTCTTTTTTTTTTTATATATGTTTATACATGTGGCTTCAATGATTTTTTTTAGTATGTGTAGTTTTTTACATCATTCGTGAATATATATCGATCTCCATTCGATTGAAATATGTTTTTCAAACGAATAATTATCATCGTTTTTTTTTTTACTACAACTTTAAAAATAAATAAGTGTTAATAAAAAAAAAAGATTGGTTAATTATAATTTGAAATAATTTTATTAAGAATATTGCTTAAATCTTAAAAAAGAAAAATATTTTCATATATTTAATGTCTTTTTAATATTACAAATTAAATGAGTTCACAGTATGTGCGCTAAAAGTCCATTAATTTATTTATATTTTAATTAAAAAATTATATTGAATACATTTAACCTTAAAAAAATTTTTAATAAAATATCTAAGAAAATATAGTATATTATTTTGTAAATGTTTCTTACAAAATATAGAAAACAGTTTAAAAATATTATTTTAAGCTTTTAATAAATTGTTTCATTTTGTATTCTATGTTTGCCTGATAAAATTCTTTTTTCAATTATACAAATGGTTTGTTTTAATGAAAGAAAAAAAAATAAATCTGGATTATAGTACTATGACAACTGATCCAGAGCGTGCTGGCGATAATAGTGAAATGGAATCTGTTGAAGATGAAGATGATAACAAATCCCCAGAACTTTTCTCCAAAATTTTAAATAGACCTGATGTGTTAGCTGCTCTACAAGATCGTAATGCACCTGGAATAGAGGTATTCAAATTTCATATTGCAAATCGTAAAATTCTAAATATAATATATCTTATAGTAAGTGAAAAGAAGACATTAAAATTTGAATCTAAAGCTCATAATTAAAATTGAAACTACAAACACTCTACAAGTGTGTAACTTAGGAAAGTGTAGTTTTTGTAATTTTAATATTGAATGTTAATGTTTAATTACCATTTGTAACATTTTAATTTTTTTTATCTTATTTGATATTAGTGTTTTAATATTGTTATATGAAACAATTTGCATAAACCATATTAAAAAGATAGCTCATGTTGATTTGAAAAAAAAAATAGGAAATTTCTTTCTATTAAATGTGAAAAATATGGCCTTTTATTAGTCTATTTAAAAAAAAAGTAAATGTTATATTGTATCTTATATTGCAAATTCATTTTAATATTTTTATATATAATTGTTACTTATATATTTGTTAATTATATATTTTTATATATAATTGTACATATTTCTTTAAATTTGAATCAATTGAATAAAAAAAAATTTTATTGCCCTCTAATATCATTTGCCCGATTTAATCCATATAATTTTATTCCTTTATATATGAAAATTCATTTGTTTCTTTTTCTTGTTTTGTCTGAAATAACTCCTGTTCACATGTACTATTGAATTTGTTGCTTGTTTAATCAGTTGTTAGTGTAGTTCATAAATTATGCACTGCAGTAGATTAGACTGTGATATTTCTTCAATTATCTACACATTAATTTAAATTGTAAAAGAACATTTTGATTAATTGTTCAAAATATATAAATATATTAATATTTTCGAGTTTTTTATATTTCACATCTTAATAAATTTAAATTTTGTTTATTTTTATTAATATTATATATTTTTATTAATGTTATTTATGATATATAACACGTATATTTATTTCGTTCTGTAAGATTAAAAAAAAATTTACTATTAAACAATATTCATCATATTTTTGGTATTATTTTGTTAAAAACATAATATTTAAAAGAAATTTCCAATTTTTGTAGCAAATGCAGAATCTTCCAGCTCCTGTGAAACGCAGAATTAAAGCTTTGAAACAGTTGCAATTAGTTACAACTAATATTGAAGCAAAATTCTATGAGGAGGTACATGCATTGGAATGTGCTTATTACAAAATGTGTGCTCCTCTTTATGAAAAAAGAAGCGACATAGTATCGGGTATCTATGAACCAACAGATGAGCAATGCGTATGGGAAAGTGACGATGAAGAAGAAGCATTAACTAACGATTTAAAAACAAAAGTGAATCTCGAAGATGATAAAGAGCAAAAAAAAGAAGAGTATGATTGTTGTGATTTATTTTTATTAAATATATTCTTAAAAGTTATTGTTTTCTTTTACATTATTTTTCATAGATATTATAATACTATGAATGCTAATGAATTTTAATTATTTTAGGAGTGAAAATGAAGATATTAAGGGCATCCCAGATTTCTGGTTGACAATATTTAAGAACGTTGAAACATTAGCTGATATGGTTCAGGAACATGATGAACCAATACTTAAACATTTGTATGATATTAAAGTAATATTTCTTGAATCTAATCCAATGGTAAGTTGGAAATGAAAAAAGTTACTAAACTATAAAACATAATATATACAGGATGCTCGGAATAAATTGCATTTGAAACATTTTTCGATTAATACATTTATCAAGATAACTGTATTTATTAGAGGTGTGCAAGAACTCGAAATATCGGGTCGGGTCGGGAACATGAAATTTTTTCTGGATCAGGACGGAAACCCGAAAATTTCGAGATTCTCGAATTTATCAGGATTCTCGAAAGAATCGGGATTCCCGAAAGAGTTGAGATTTGGGAAAGGATTGGGAATAAGCTTAAATAATTGGTTAAAGCCCACGCCTTCAATTGTATCGAAAGGTCGCAGATCTAGAACCATCATTCGAGCAATTCCTTCTATTATATCTTTTGCTTTAACAATCTTTCGCGTATTTGTACATGCGACAAATTTTATATCGATTCAGTTTATTTTCTAGTAAACATACATTATGTGCATATGCATATACTTTAAATGGCATAATAAACCAGTAGTATTTGCATACTTAGTTTTAAATTCATGGCGACAATGTGTGCATTCCGCCTTTATATCATCTTTTTTTTGAAAATGTTCCCAAACAAAGCTTCTCTTTACCTTTTTTCTTTGCACGATATCTTCTGCACTACTTCCTGCCACAATTTTACTCTCACTATCATTCGAATTTTTTTTTAAAGATTTTTAATCTTTATTAAATTCACACAGATTTTGAAATATACGTCTGAACTGCCCGAATTTCTCAGCGATACTGCTCAACAACGTACATAATGTCCAAGTACTAAGCACGCAGTCACACATTCGTTTACAACAGGTCACACGATTCTTAGAATCCGTGTTTCCAATAACTTCACTGGCGGAAGAAATTGAACTGTGTATTTACATATTTTGTAGGTTGCTATACAGCATTGTAGAGTAGTTCGAGAAATGATAGCCGGGTTCTCGAAATTTTCGGGAATCTCGACTTTTTCGGGAAACCCGATTCCTTCGGGAACCCGATCCGACCCAACCCGACTCGTGCCGACCATCGGGTTCTCGCACACCCATAGTATTTATAGATTAAATGGAGCAGCCTGTACAAAGTAAATCTATTTTATATATGTGTATATATCATTCAATTTCAAAAATATTCTATATACATATAATTAAAAATGTGAAACTAATAGAAATAGAAAGAATTGTATTAAAGATAACAAGATTTTTTCTAGGGCTTTGTTCTTGAATTCCATTTTGAGCAAAATGAATACTTTTCTAATTCAGTTTTAACAAAAGAATATATAATGAAATGTACCCCTGAGAAAAATGATCCATTTAGTTTCGAAGGACCCGAAATATACAAATGTAAGGTAAATATTTTTAATTTAAATTTATTATCTTTGTTTCTGTATGAAAAAAAAAAAATTGCTCAATGTACAAAATATTCATTTTAACAATTTGTACAGGGTTGTGTAATTAATTGGAAAAAAGGAAAGAATGTTACAGTAAAAACTGTAAAGAAAAATCAAAAACATAAATCTCGAGGGTCCATACGAACTGTAACGAAAACTGTCCAGAACGACTCGTTCTTTAACTTTTTCAATCCACCAGTTGGTAAGCAAAACTATATTTTTATATAAACTATAATTTACTTCAATATTAAAAATAACATGTTAATGTAAAACCTTTTTCTCCAGTGCCAGAAGATTCTGAAGCAGAATTAGATGATGATACTCAAGCTTTATTAACCAGTGACTTTGAAATTGGCCATTATATAAGAGAGCGTATAGTTCCTAGAGCTGTACTGTATTATACAGGTATTTAACAAATTAAATATTTTAATATTTTGGCGATTTTGATATATTTTTTTGTTTTTTTAACAAAGTTGTTTCCGGTTTTATTTAAATTCCTCGAATCATTTAAATTAGTACAATTAATAATGAACAAAAAAAACGATATCTTAGGAGAAGGCTTAGAAGACGAAGACGAAGACTACGAGGAAGAAGAGGGTGACGAGGATGACCCTGATGAGGAAGACGAAGATGATGAGGAATCTTCTCCAAATAATGCACCACCAGGTGGGAAACAACAGGGAACTGATCCTAATGACTGTAAACAACAGTAGAATTACACACAAATTTTGCTAAAAAGAAATTGTTCGTGCGTGTACACTCACAGATACACTAACACACACATACACATACACATACAAAGCAGACCTGACCGATAACTGCCTAGATATCCTCTGCACCTGTGGCTCCAACATAATCCTCTTCGTATGAATCATCTAATATCATATCATATCTCCTATTCCAGATCAAGCCTAGATTCTTCGACATACCGGTGACAAAAAAAATTATGCGTACCCTCCTTTTATCTGACGTTGACGATGAATAGAAAATAACGGCTCCTTAACAGCCTAAAATTTAATATCATATAAGTATAAACGAATTGCCCTCTCAGCTCTACGTAATCATTGTCTTTTTTAATTGCTTCATTTTATACTATTGTTACGTTTATATACAAACAAAGTTAGTTGAATTTTTTTCAAAACGCACGTTGATCTATGAAGAAATTTTTGGGTACTGTTAAAGCATTTTTAATACAAAAATTGAAAAAAAAATGCAAACAACAGACAACGCTTTATTTCTTCTTCCGTATGACAACTTCTGTGTAGTGCCATTTTCCTGTCCTGTTTCTTTTTTTAAAGATTGTTCTTTTTCTGTACGTTTCTTAGAATTTATTTCACACCTTTTTTATACAGTTTTATCCTAAGTTGTTTTCATTCCAATTTGTTATAAACTTGAATTATATTGTATTTCAAAACCAACCATATGTGTTACCTTTATGATAAGTTTTATAAAAATTTCGTACAAGACTGCGTTGTGCACAACGAATAAGTTAAATAAATTCTTGATCAGGTAAGTAGTAGTAATTTAAGAAATTTTTTATAATCCTATTAGATCTATTTCCTTCTACATTAGAGACAAAAAATGATAAAAGATCATTACAATTTTTTTTAATTATATTTTGTTGTATACTATTGTATGGATTGCTATAAATCATTTTTAAAATATACTATTTTCATTTTTAAAATTACTTTTTTTAATAAAATTTACTTGTAAAAGCTATTTATTGCATAGCATTTCTTTTCATTCTTTTTAAATTGCAGAATAATGCGTTATAGTTACATTTAGTGACATCTTTGAAGAATTATGACAATTAAAATGACAGGTCATTGCTACTTTATAAATCTGTAGTTTTATAATGTGACAATTTTTCTCGTGACTGATAATGCAGTAACTAAAGTACATTGATAAGCATTTTTTTTTTCTTTTTTTCTGAACGAAAATACTTTCGTATATTTTGACGTGCAAGAATTTTTTACCTAAGAAAACATGTCTCGAGAAGATCAACAAATTTTAAAACAATTTTACAATTGTTGGGTTTTACGCAATGGAAAGATTTTAAACGAGGATTTATGGGTTCGCGATGGGAAGATTGTTGATCCAGAAAAAATTTTTTACGATGAAAAAATTAAACCGCATGTAAGAATCGATTGCAACGGAGCATTAATTTCTCCTGGATATATAGATCTTCAAATTAATGGTACATAACACAAGTATAATAAATAACAATTTTTGTCATTTATTATAATGCTGGTTTACATTACATATACTTTATTTTATATTATTTCATTTTAAAATAAAATTTAATATAAAATTACTTTAAAATATAAAATTTAACATTAAACAAAAAACTATTAATATAAAATATTCTTCATTTCATATTTATGCAATAGGATATCTGTACAGTGTTAATGTTAATATTAATATGTAATAAATGATTAATTTTCTATAAAAATGTTGTAACATAATTATAAGTAATTACAATTTGTAAGTGTTATTTTACTTATTAGGTGGTTTTGGAATAGATTTTACACATAATATTAACAATGTACAGGAAGGAATTAATAAAGTAGCCAAAAGATTGCTAGAATTTGGTGTAACATCATTTTGTCCAACTCTGGTTACGTCGCCCAGTGAAACATATCATAAAATATTACCAAACATTAAGAAGACAAAAGGTGGAAGACACGGTGCAGCTGTATTAGGAGTTCATTTAGAAGGACCTTTTATTAGCTCAAGTAAAAAGGGAGCTCATTCAGAGAATTATATAAAACAATTTGAAAAAGTAAGTATATTTCAATGCATATATTTGACATTTATGTTAATATAAAGCAAATTTTAATTTTGTTATACTTTAAACTTTATACTTTTTTATACTTTATGTATTAATTACCTTGTGTATTCTTCTAATATTCTTAATTATCTAGTTAAATTTATGTATTTCAGGGTTTCAAGTCATTAACTGACATGTATGGAAGTCTAGAAAATGTGTGTCTTGTAACATTGGCACCTGAACTTCCTAATGCTCAATCCGTGATTACAGAATTGTGCAAGAGAAATATTACAGTTTCTCTTGGTAAGATATAACTATTATTTCAGTTTTACTAATTTGTCTCTCCTAAGTTTAAATATTTTAGGACACTCTGTTGCAAATCTGAAAGAAGGTGAAGAAGCTGTGAAGAGTGGAGCATCTTTCATTACTCATCTTTTTAATGCAATGTTACCAGTAATCACAAAATATACAACTTGTCTTTTATTTTATGAAATGTATAAAATTGTACATGATCAATGATAAATTTGAATTTCTAGTTTCACCATAGAGATCCAGGATTAGTTGGTCTTTTGACATCTGATCAAGTTCATCCTGGAAAAACTATCCATTATGGTATAATTGCAGATGGAATTCATACTCATCCAGCAGCATTGCGTATAGCTCATAGAACTCACCCTAAAGGTCATATATCTTTTTCTTATATTATAATAAAATAAAGATCATTTCCCTAATGTGTTTCTGAATTACTATTTAATTTTACATTTTAGGCCTTGTTTTAGTTACTGACGCACTATCAGCGCTAGGATTACAAGAAGGTGTATATCAATTAGGACAGCTTAAAATCGAAATGCGCTCAGGACGTGCATATATTGCTGGAACAAATACATTGTGTGGCAGTACAGCAGAAATGTCGAAGTGTGTCCGTCATTTCAAAGAAGTAACAGGTAGTTACAAAAGCAACATTTTTTTATTCTATAATATAATATCTTGAGAAGTTCTATTATTATTTACCATTATTGCTCATTATTTAAATTATTTAACTATATATTTTTCTATAGGATGTTCTATAGTAGAAGCTTTAGAAGCTGCAACTCTCCATCCAGCAACAACTCTAGGTATTGAAAAAACTAAAGGAGTCTTAAATTATGGAGCTGATGCTGATATAGTAATGTTAAATAACGATTTAGAACTATTGTCAACATGGATATCGGGAGAATGTGTACACTGCAATTACAAATGCAATGAGCATTGTCAGTAAAGTATACTATAGTGGATAGTGGAATTAATTTTACAAAATAATTAGGGAAAAGTGTGGTTTATCCGTAAAGCTATATTAATTTTACAAACGTACTTTATACTACATTTAAATACTACATTTTTCTTATATAATATGCGATGGCTGTGAATATCATTCCAGCTATATTTTTATTCATTAATGTATTCATATTGTAAGATATGTATGTATATATTTTGTATACAAGAATTTTTATGAACGCATATTTTGATATATATAAAAACAAAAATTAATTTTTATTTACTTTTTTCAAATAATAGAAATATGCATGAAAATGTGAAATATTACAAGAGCAAACTATAATTATTGTTTTTAAATTAATAACAAGGCCAGTTATTTTTAATAGTTAGTACAATAAAATATATATGTATTTCATTAAAAAATACAACTCAAATACAAGATATTTTAATGTCAAACAGAATATGAACAAATAAATTGTTATTTCTAATTCGTGTTTTATATTATTTATCATAAAATTTTCTTAATTGTTCTTTAAAATTAAATTGTACAGCATTAAAAAATAGCTTTAATTTCTCGAATATCTTTTTGTCAAATTTTTAAAATTAAATATAGCAGACGTGAGAAAAGAAATAAAAAGAAGAAATTGTTATCATTTTATTTGATGTCAATTTTACGAAAAACCTCATCTAATTAATATTATCATTATTCATGTATATGTCATTATCACAATTTGTGGTATATGTAAATATGTTAAATACGATTAGTAGCACCAATTTATTTTAATTACACATTAAACAATATTTTGCAATCATTGTAGCAAAGCGTTGACTTTCTTAACTTAATTAAAAGATTATTAATTTCGTTTCTTAATTTAAAAATTAGTATTTCACAATCGCATGTGGTTTACTCTCACAAGGTAAAATGACGACGAAAGCGGAGTCACGTAAGGCTCTTATGTTAATAAACGACGTCCTTCAGGTTGCATATATATGGCGAGTGTCTAATGCCAAATGAATGTGCTGGAGGAATGTCAAGAACTACCTGTAAAAGGTAGTTTTGCCATTGTACACAGATGTTCCATAAAAAGTTAATAAAAAGATTAATATCTATTTCAGCGGGGAACGTTTTTTGAAATCGAGTTAAGATTCCATAAGAATATTTACCAATGTAAGAATATCGGTATTCTTAAGTATCCAGCTGCATAGAAATCGCCGAAATTGTATTCTATTTATTTTGAATTTTTAAAGTATCTGAAATATTTGCTTTTTTTCGCCTATTTGACCTTTCTTTTTTTTTTTTTTAAATCGCGTTAAAAATCTCTTTATGATAAATTGATGTAAGATGTAAATTTTGTCAGCGATGTTCGCATTAACATACAAATATAAAAAGAAATAATTCATAATAGGAAACTTATTCTAAACTTCTAAAAATACCAATATTCTTAATTGAAATTAACTTATGACATTTGTATCTGACGCGAGCATCAGATATCTGTACCTGTAATATCTGGTTCTTGTATACCTTCAAAAATAATTATACAATTTAATGAAACAAAGTCTACTAAACAAATTCAGAGATCTCTGAGCTTTTTAGATTTTGAATACAATAGGAAGAAATTAAAAATACTTTTTCTGGACAATGAGCTCCAGGTCCTGGAATCTGAGAGTGATCATCGGGCAGCTGATAGCGAGCACTTATGCTATAAGCAGGACTTTTCACTCTGACTGCATCTGGTTTAACAGTTTCGTATGTCCCGGGGCCAGGAACTAAAACGCGATCATCCGTAGAAACTTTCTGTCTAGCCGAGATTGAGTAAGCCGGTGCTGTCTTTTTGTTTCCTTCCTTTGTTCCACCGAGAGCAGAAGGAATATTATAAATGTTTGGAGCTGAAACAAAGCAAAAATAAAAGCAACTTTACTGATGTAAAGATTAAAAATAATAATAATAAACCTTTTGTAGATATTGTCAATGTAATATTACGCATGTATAAAAGACGATATGGCATTCAGAAGTAATAAATATTATTTTAAAGATAAATTATCAGAGCTAGGAAACAAATCCTGCAAATTTACCTGGGATATCATTTGGTCTATTTGTACTTGTTCTAAGACCAAAAGTAAATTGCAATGCTTTTTCCAATAAAAGCATAGCTTTCTCTGGACTGTATTCACCTGGACCTTTAAAGCAAATATTAAATCTATTCAACAAGTACACAAAGCGTACAATATATAATACATTTTAAAAGATTACCATACCCGGTATTGAATCAGTTTCATGTACTTCAGTCTTAACTCCAAAACTATATTGGGGTGATTTGTTCAAATTTACCTTTTCCGGGTGGTAACTTCCTGGAGCTAGATTTTTAATGTATCAAAGTAAATGACTTTTACCACGAGAATTTTATAAATTTTACGTTTTTTATTCGCGAATATTGCTTACCAGGTATATCGCTAGTTTTCTCGTAAGATGTTTTTAAACCAAATGAGTAACATGGTGATTTATTTAAATTTACTTTTTCTGGAGAATAAGTGCCAGGAGCTATAAATCAAACAAAGAAGAGAAAAGAATAATACTAATGCATTCATAAAAGAAAAAAAAATGAAATAAAAAGATATCCGTTTATAGCAACGTGTAGCACAATATTACAACACATATTCAATCGAAAAAACAATTTCAGTAATTTTACAATTAAAAATTTCGTTGATAAGTTTATTTACAATGTAAAATTTAAAATGATATAATTCATAAATCGCTAACAGCTTTAAAAACAAAGTATTAAAATAAAATTATGAAGCAATTATAAAGCTACAAGCAAGATAAAAAAAAAAGAAGAACTTTAATAGAATAGAAACAAAAGATTTAGCATGCTTTGGATTAAAAATTATAATATTAGAAGCATGAACAATTTTTCATTCAAAAACTATTTTAAAATGTTAGGCTTTGCAGTAATTCATTGATTATTTGTTAATCAACACCATTACCTGGTGTATCCCTAGGCTTATCCAAGGTCTTTCTATTACCAAAACTGAAATAAGGTTTATGTTCCAAATTTACTACTTTCTCTGGATAGTAATCAGCAGGGCCTACTAAAGCAATCAAAACATTAGTGATTGTTTCTACAGAATGTTAAAACCTAAACCAATTAAATTTCCAAAATAAGAAGCTCCTGGAATTTGCATTGAACAAAATTCACCTGGGTAATCGTTGGATTTTTCTGATGAAGCTTTTCCTGATAAGCTATATTGGGGCCCTTTATCTAAATTGATTTTCTCAGGACTGTATGTTCCAGGTGCTGTGATAATAAATAAAATATCTAAATCTTTTTACTATAATTGTTTTAGGATTAATTCATTGCTAATATTTTTTTTATGCTTTATATAAAAAAACTAGGAGAATTGATTTTTTTACTTTAATCACCTGGATTGTCATTAGGCTTTTCTGGCAACCCTTTACCAGATAAACTGAACTGAGGACCTTTGTCCAAATTTACTTTCTCAGGACTATATGTTCCTGGTGCTATTGAAAAAATTAAATACAAGAAGACATTAATCTAAAAGAATAATAAATTAAATAATAAATCAAAGTACCAAGAAAATCTATTAAATTGCAAACTAAATTTCAAGTTCGAATTCTGCGTCAAAGTACTGAAATTCAGTTTACAATCTAATAAAAAAGTTTAAAAAGTTAACCTGGATTATCGTTTGGTTTCTCTGGAATTCCCTTTCCATACAAACTATATTGTGGACCTTTGCTTAAATTTACTTTTTCAGGACTGTATGTTCCAGGTGCTATGATAGAAAGAAATATTTATAAATTATAAATTATTTGATAAGAATTTAACGTTAAATAAAATGTTATTAATTGGATAATAAAATAATAAAGCTAAGCAAATATAAGATAAGAAGAAAACTGATTATACTGACCAGGTGTATCGATTTGTTTCTCAGAAAGTCCTTTACCAGTTAAACTATATTCTGGACCTTTATTCAAGTTTATCTTTTCTGGACAATAATCTCCAGGTGCTATAGAATAATAATAATTTTTTTTAAAATGATAATAAATAACAAAAATAATAAAATGATTATAAATTATACCTGGAGTAGTGTCTGGTTTATCAAGAGGTGTTCTTATCCCAAAACTATACTCTGGTGCTTTATCAAGATTTACTTTCTCAGGTGCATAAGTTCCTGGTGCTAAAAATTGATTTTTTTCATCACTTACGCAAAAAGATTTTCTCACTCAATAGGAAATTTTTCATGAAATAGATGATAAAACTAATTTAAAAAAGAATTGCAATTTATTCTTTCCAATGTTCTTTAATTTAATAAAATTTTTAATTTTCGATAAAAAGTTTATACGAAACACGAAATGCATATATAGAAATTTCAAGCTAATATCTACAGACCTGGAGTATTGTCTACTTTGTCATAAGAAAGTTTTCCGCTTAAACTATATTGGGGACTTTTATTCAAATTAACTTTTTCAGGACTGTAAGTACCAGGGGCTGTAATGTGAAGACACACGTGATATAACAAATGTGATAAATAATTATATTTTCGTGCAATTACCTGGTGTGTCGTTTATTTTTTCGATTGGTGTCCTCAATCCAAAAGTAAATTGCGGCGTTGCATCCAATTTTACTTTTTCTGGGTAATACGTACCTGGCGCTAAGAATCATTTTTCATATATAAATATTTTTTGAATCAAAATTAATTTATTTATTATCAAAGAATTACTTCGACTATGTATGATAAATTCACATACCAGGAGTGTCATCAGGTTTCTCTACGTGACCCTTTCCCGTGAAACTGTATTGAGGACCCTTATCCAGATTAACTTTTTCAGGGCTATACGTGCCAGGTGCTATAAAAGTAAGTTGACACGTGCCGGTGATACTGTAGTTTATAAATAATATACGTTATATATTATTACAGATAAAGTAACTTATCTGTAATAATAAGTTTGCATTTTGTTATTTTGTTGACCGAACAAACGTACATTTGAGCTCCTCAAATCGAATATTACCAAAAATGAGTTTATTATAGAAATAGCAAGTATTTATTTTATCGTATATTTTGTTTTGTTTTGTTATCGAAAATAAGTGTCGAGTTTTACATCGTAAATGAATAATGGTACTCAATTATTATGATTACCTTATCATTAGCTTATATCTTTAGCACATTAACTAGCATGAAAGAAATGTGGCTCTCTTTTAAATCATATGATTATAATTATTATCCTTCCACTTCGTTTCTTTACAATAAAGTTTTACATTCTACTCTTAATTCCTCACAGAGCATTGAAAGTCCAATTTTCACAAGATTAAGGACAGAAACGGAATTTACTTGCCTTGTTTCATAAGTTTACAATAAAGTTATCAAACTTCAACGATTAGTTTAAGGGATGCTTCTACAAACCAATGATATAAATAAATCCGGTCGACAAAATTTTTATCCGCGTGTTTCAAGCATTCGATAAATACCTGGGGTGTCGCTCGGTTTCTCGAGAGGAGGCCTGAGTCCGAAACTGAACTGCGGTGCATTGTCCAGTCTTACCTTTTCTGGGCAGTAAGTACCAGGTGCTGATATCATAATACACAAATAATTATTAATTTCCATACGAGTAAAACCAACGTATTTTAATTCAATTATGATATTATGATCAATTGATATTATTATCAATACTCATCTTGCAGCGAAATAAATAACAACGAAATAAAGTAATAAAAAAAAAAATGATACATAATAATTGCGTTATAACAATATATGATATAACGAGAGGAGAAAAATTTACATTACAAAAGGAACAATACTTGCAAAATTATTTAAATCAACGAATTTTTCCCTTTAATTTTATAATTTTGTAAGATTGTATAGATATCACGAATGCAAAAATTGCTACGCATGCAGTTTAATTACTGAATACATCGTAAGCCATTTTCATTCGCACTAATGTACATGCTTGCGAAGGATGAAAGATTAAGCTACAGTTCCAAAAGTAAAATAAAAAAGCTGGACAGAATATTTTCGTCGTATAAAGAAAAAAAATGGTAAAAATGTAGTACCTAAACATCGAACACCGCTTATCCCTCGAGTTTACATCTGCACTTTCGCAGAATTCTTCATTTTAGGCGATCGGAATGGTTATTATATCAACCAATGAATAGTTGGTTATTCAGCACATCGATTCTTTCTAAGGAATTGTTCTCCTCGCAAAACGAACGTACTTTTTGTTAATACATTTTAATTTTTTACTTGGACATCGTTTGAATTATTGTAACGAAACTATTTGCAGAATTATTAGTAGATAGAGTGAATCTAGAAAAAGAGTACCTTTAAACCTAGTTAACTACCATAAAACCAATTTGATTTGATTAAATCACACCAAGAGAAATGTACAGAGTGTTTCGAGAATGTAGGTAAATCATGTGAAGAATAATAAGAAATGATGAGTAGAATATGTTTTGTTTAATTTAATCTGTCCGAAAATTTTCAACTCTAATTATTAAAATAAAGAATAAACTAACAATTATACTCAATTATTATATTATTATATTGCATATATCATTACAATTAAAATTAAACTTGTCTGAATATATGTCTATTAACAGGCGATCAAAATTTCAAAAAAATAAAATAAGATTAGATGTATATACTATATTTATCAGATAAAAAATATATTCTTTTCATCATCTTCTGTTGTCTTCTGAACAACGTTTGCACATTCTCGAGTATTCTGTATACCTGTTTGTTAAATCTGTAGAACAATCGAAATTAAATTTCCTTTTCTTCAGTGTGTAAAAAATTGATTAATTATATTAGTCATTATTTAATTAGCGTCTATAAAAGATATAGAGTCGCATGGATGCATATAGATTTATTGTTTTGATTTAATTACCAGGTATATCGCTCGATTTATCCAGTGCATGTTTCAACCCAAAACTATACTCGGGGGTTTTGTCAAGAGTCACCTTTTCGGTGCAATAGTCATTCGGTGCTGCGATTAAGATAGGATTTTTAGGTCGACACTTATCATAGACATATTCTCAATGAAGATATTTAAAAATAATGTTACACAAACAAGATTAATCTAAATGTCGAATGATTTATGGAAGAAAATTTCTTCACAGGATATTAATATATATGTGTACTTAATGTAATAATAATATCTATATATAATATACTCACCAGGTGTACAACTGATTTTCTCGGTCTGCGTTTTGATACCGAACGAGTATTTCGGCGAGCTATCCAGAATAATCTTCTCGGCCTTCTCCGGATTATAGTCGCCAGGAGCTGGTGTCACTTCCTGTTTCGTGGATTTTGTGCGGCCGTGCAACGATGATGCTGGTGCAGCATCTTTTCCTGCACGAATATATTACATATAATACACAATTGAACAAGCTTTATTATCAACATAAACGCAAACGAAAAGTTTAATTAAGAAATAATAAATTTAGAAGACTAATTTAATTTAAAAAGAAAGTGTAATTGGTTTAGAAATTTGTTTTTTAAAACTATTAATTGTTTTTAATTAATTTCATTTAATCCATAATTAAATAGAAATTATTACTAATAAATTTTAATAGCATTGTTAGTAATATTATTGTAATAATAATTATAAATATATTAATACAATAATGTTATTATTATATAAAAAATATTATACTACTACATATTACTATAAAATATTATAAAATTTATATATACATAATTTTTAATTTGTAGGAATTATAATAATATTAATATTCTGCATATTATGTAGAAAATAGTCTTAAAGAGATAGTGTTATTAGTAGACAAGTAATGGAATTTCGTGAATAACGCACGTTGCATTCTTGTAGAATATCACTGGTGTAAAGTTTGATCGATACTTCATTAGAACACGAAATACCACTGCCCATAGAATTCGTTTCGTGCTTGCACACTATTACCAGCTCGACTGAATTTCTCTTTATAACTTTAATTTCTGTTCGGTATGAATCAATAACCTGAACCCTCCTTTTAATTTATGCTAGCATGTTAATCCTTTATGTACAAGAAATTTATGATATATATATATTTTAATATATTTATAATATATTAAAATATATATATAAATAATATATATGTTTATGATATATATATATTTTAATAGATAATTAAAAATAGATAATGATGAATTCATAAATAAATAAATTAAAAATATATGCATAATATTAGGTTCGGCAATAAGCAATTGGATGGTAGTAGAAAAATAATAAGTAGATTATATTACCTTTGGCACTAAGCCCAGACACGTTGTATTGACCAGGACCCGGTCCAGGGCTGTCATTTTTCGTCGCATGTCTAAAACAATGGGAAAACAATTATGTTATTTCAATAAAATTAATCATTCCAGTCTTAGATTGATAGTTTTATATTCGCACGTATGAGCGGTGACCGGCTCAAACCTGATTCAATAATATAATATATTTCTTTTTTTAGTAAATTTTTCAAAGCAAGTTTTTATATTAGATTTTTCTTTCATTTTTCTTTTTTATATTGTAACTTATTTCTATATTAGATTAAATAGATGTTAACTATTTTTATATCAGATTTTTCTGTTATATTTTAACTTATGATACACAGCAATTGGAGAAAAAAATATATGTAAAAATATTATTACTATAGGTTGACTTATGTAAACCATTGTCCAATAAGCTGTTCTTTGAAATTATTGTAACTTGAAAGGCCACGTTAAATGATTCGGAGGGGCTAATATTTTAGGATATTATTTTAAGCCAATATTTTACAACTTTTTAATATTATTATAATATAATATAATATTAATTTCTTAAAATAAAAGTCGTTACAGACGTCGAAAAATTAATAACTCTATTACCGTTCCATTTAAAACAATTAAGGATTACTCAAAAATTTTTTATATCCTAAATTTTTTTTAGTGCCTCTGAATCATTAAACGCATCCAAATTTCAAATCTACATCTGTAATAATTTCAGAAAAAAACAGGCTTGTAATACTTTACCCTGTATTATCATTAACGTATATTTATTTTGTAATTGTAATTCTAAATCTTCTATATTTGAACGAACCCATTATCATCTTCCTACGAATAAATTTTAAAAATCAATGACTTCAGAACTAAGTCGTTCAGTAACTAAACTTGCGTACCTGCTTCCAAACGAAAAAGCAGGCGCTCTGCCTCGTTTCGAGTCGGGAACGGTTTTTCCTGTAAATTCGATTCGATATTTACAACTTTTTGTGAATTTTAATAAGAGAAGAGAAAAAACTAAGATTACCGATTAATGGCGGTAATGTTACACAAGCAGGACCAGGGCTACTATACTCAGCAGCGATGGGACCTCGTCTCTTCGTTGGTGTCCACGGCCTCTGTGTCATACCACCCATATTCTCGATGATGCACTTTTATTTTTCCCTAACAATAAAAAAAAAGAACAACTATTAAAAGTAATACTCAACGTTGGCTTATGCATGATTATAATCATTTGTCTTAGACTAAAATTTATCAAAAATAGCATATTTTTACATACATATTACAAATGATACACATACTATCATATAGTAAATAATTTGACATTTGTTAGTGCAGTTTCATTAAACAGTTACGATTGACCAACGTTCTCCTTTCTGATGTACTATTAATTTTCTACACATTCGTTTCTATTAAACAGCTGATACCTCATAAAATTTATATAAACATTTTCAATGTGGTTAGAGACTCATATTTTAGTCGTTCTAAAATTTCAACAATGAAGACATATTGAAATCGTCGCTCGACGGTGTCTTCAATTATTATAATATCTATTCTTTTCATCAATATCTATCAACTGCATGTGTTAAGATCAAATTAATTCGTTTGAATTGTATTTTGTACCACATTAATTTAAAAAGTGTCTAAAATATCTATCGATGAAAGAAAAAAGAAAAAAAAAGGAAGAAAAAGAGGAACGATATCGTGCAAAGTGAAAGACACAAAACCTGAGGAATTTAATAGAATTAAAATCATTGATATTCACTTTAGGAAAAGCAATTGATACAGTAACGTTAGATAAAAAGCTATTGCGAAGAGTTATACTTTTTTTCGCCGTGAAATAACCAAAGGGATATGTCTTTGGAATTGTGCAATGGACACGACCTCGAGAGACGGGCCACGAAAGAAAACGACTCACACGCAACCATATAAGAGTATGTCCATGGTGGGTATCCAGAATCGCCCACCATTCGACATTGGACTAAATAAAGCCTGAATATCACAAATTGTATAGCGTTCAAACAAGACAAACAAATGCGGGTCAAATGGATGAGTCATGACCCACTTATTGTACTTTGTTGCTCCATATACGTATGCCAACGACATTCTAATAATTGCAAGTGGTACGATCTTCCAGTTGATCCGGATTATGGAAATTTGCATGATTTATTTCTACATACGTACATAGTATATAGATATTCGCGTCCAAAGTATAAAATCAATTTTTAGACGTTTTTTTTTTTTTTTTTTTTTTGAGAAATCGATGTAATATTGATATTACGACCAATATGATTAATAAAGGCGTTTCTTTCGATTCAGGGATATTTTGTTTTCAATTTATTACTTACTTTACATATCATGTAAATTCATATGCTATTTATATATGCATATTATTGCTTTATTATTTTTGTTTTATTTATTATTTATATGTTGCATTATATTGTGAGTTTGATCTCTTTCATACGTGGGTGTAAAATAAAGTAATTAAAGATTTATAAAATTTACGATTAGCAATGTAGATATATTCTTTGTAAAATCATCGAAAGAAACAAACAACAGAAGATATATCTGTCTACATTTTTGAGAAATAAAAATGATAAAAAAAGAAAAAGAAAATAACAACGTAACCATTGATGTATAGGAATGTAGTGAATATTATATAATATTAAATTTACGATTTCTCGTTTCAAAAATGCACAAAGCATTAGTTAGCAAGGATCGAGATAGATTAAAAATAAGTCGCTACTTATGCGACGAAGGCAAAAAAAAAAAAGAAAAGGTAAAAAGCCATGTGACCGAGTTACGTCTTGAAAATTATACGAGACATTTTCATGATTATCGAGAATCGATTATTTAATCAAACTTGCCCAATATGGTAAAGACGAGAAACTGTTGGTCAATCGCATATACCAGGGTACTTAACTAAATATGGAATGCTATAAAATACAGAATATTGAAAATTTCGCTTAAAAAAAAAAAGTGAAAGTGAACAAATTAAATTTGTCATCTAAATTAAAATCGTTTTTTATTAATTCATTTTCTATTTTACCTATAATTTTGTCTGAAATAACTATTTCACCTGAAATGATTTACTTTCTATTTTACCTATTAAACCATAGTTCTTTTGACACCTAACTTTGTTCTCGCTTAATAACAATTTTTAAATTAAATCATCTGCGAGATGAATCATAATTCGTATGAATGAACTTAAATTTTAATGTTCTTTTTTATTTTATATTTTGAACCCAGTTTCTCTCAAGTCTATGCGTAGCAGTTCTTTCCGAAATGAAAATTATATTTCAATAGGTATAATTAGAGTATAGTTCGGATGTTTGATTTTAATATTCAGCATATTTATATTTAAATTTCACTACCTTTAAGTAAATTTTTACTCTACACATTTTATAAATAAAATTTGAAAAGTAGTTCAAATGACCGGTTCTCTATTTCTTTATAAAAATTTTATGCGTTTGTATCGAATGATTTTGATTTGAATAATTTTTCGTGAAAAATAGTTTGTAGTATAAATTCTTTTCTATTACTTGCACTTTTTAATATCTCTGATACAAATTTTATACCTTAATCGTCGAATAAAGTGTAAAAGACTGAGATCTTATTTTTTTTTTTTGCTCAACTTATTTGCAATTTCTTCTTTTAATCACACAAAATAACAGTATTTCTTTCTTCCTAACTGTACTTTATTATTGTGTGACTTTCATCTCCATATTCAAACAATGAAATGTCGCGAATCTTTTTATTTATATGTACATGCAAATCAAACAATTTGCATACGAACATACATGCGTTTCATTAGATCGCTCACCATTGTTTGAATCATGAAAGGACTCAACGTTTCGAAACGGTTTAACACGCCAGAGAAAGCAGATTGAATAAAGTTGACCAAACGATACCATTTTTGTCCACGATATTTCAAGCTTCCGTTGAAATTATATTTTTTAAGCTTTAGTTTGAAGAATCTGTTCACAGTTTTGATTTTGATTCAAAAGATCTATCTGTGTGAATCTTATTTTATTTACAATAAAATATCTTGCAATAATATCTTTCAGATTTTCTTTTAAACTTGATCGTGATAGTTGAGTCTCAATAAAATGATAATGAAGTGTCAAAATTGTTTGTATGATAATACATGTTAATATAATAATGTATATTATTCAGAATGGACCAAAAGTTCCTTCCCATTTATTTTTTTTAACAAAACATCAAAATATGAGAAATAGCTCTTGTTAATTTTAAATTAAATTCGTACAAATTGATTTTCTCATTGTGTCTTAAAAATTATTTCTTTCAAATGTTAATAAAATAAAATAAAATAAAATGTTAATGTATAATAAAAAGAATTACGTTTTTATTTTAGTAGGAAGTGATTTTTGGTCCACCTTGTATATATAAAAAATTTTTGTAAGTGCTCAAATACTTTTGTGAACAACTCTATGTGACTTTTATTATGACATAACTTAAGACCGTCAGATGCAAAATGCAATGACGCAAGATGCAACTGACGATGAATATTTTGACTGAATAAATAAAAAGAAAAAGAATCAAATTCAATAATTAAAAGACACTTAAGAATGAATGACTGTTTTTAGTCAAAAAGCCTATATGAACATTACAGATACACAATCAAACGTTACATTTGACGTGTAGAAATTGTCCTCTTATCAAGATAAAAATTCAGCAACATTATTACATTATTACACAGTGCTTTATTTTTAGCCAAACGATCACTATTTTATTTGCCTTTTCGATCAACGATCGCTCGCTTGCGAAATACATACCTGTGACGATTTACGTGTTACAATTTACCGCGAATTATTTGTACAATCCGATTCCGTTGTACGCGTGATTCACCGATCCTATCGACACAATAACCGGCACTACGACATAAATCGCCATTTATGTCTTTTGTAATGTCATCGTCGGCGAATTCATTAATACATCGCGGTGACATAATATTTGTTTACAGCACACTCGATTACTCACAATCAGAGTTACTCATCGTAGAGATCTCCTACTAGATTTAGTATTGTGGCAACCGAGGAATATAATATATTTGGCGAGTTTTTTCCATTTTATATTTACCCTCGATTACCAAGTGAATTAATTTTTGTCAGATAACGTGTTATGTACATATTAAAGAAAGATAACAAAAATAAAAGATAACGTGTAACATTCGATAAAAGTGTACAATCGTTTTGCCTTTGGATAAAGATTGCATTATTTAACAGAAAAATGACAAGTAAAATGTTATTTAATTTTTTTTGGAGCAATAATATTCCTTAATACTCGAATAATGTTCTTTAATAATGTTCAATACTCAAATATAATATTCCTTAATACTCTTCATCGACATAAACATAACATAAGAAAGTTACGTTTTTATAGTCCGTGGTATTAGTAGCGTAAAGACATAAACTTCTTAGTTTATGACTTTACGCTACACGATCAATGAAGATATTTAAGTATAATTCATTGAGAAAAATATCTCCTCTTCATAAATTTTATTAGAAGAGCATACATTCTGGCTACTGATTAATTCTAATTAATAAATTAATTCTTTCCTTGCAAATTAATAAATTTTAATTACAATTATTTATCATTTTCAACACGTAACTAGTTATTAAATCTAAATAATATTTCGTTTGTTAAATCTTTTTTTTTTTCGTTTATTAAATTTCACGTGTCAAGCAACTTTTCGATATAAAATTTCCTGATAATAAGAATTTGATTTGTAACAAGATAATAAGAATCGTAGTTAGCAATTTTAATAATATCAAACTTTCATCGTTAAGATTTGCTTAATACAAATTTAAATAAAGGTTCAATGTTTACCGTTGTAACACTGTGACTGACTATGCAAAACGATTTAAATATTGAAACATTATACAAAGTTTGCATTAAATAATTCGCAGTTTAACAAATTGAGACTAATGTCTTAAATGTTAAATTATAGTCACAATCATAAATGTGTAAAGCAAATGGTTAAATGTTTACCTTGATTTCGCGAGGCGGGAGATGATTTTGTTTGATAAAATGTTGTAATCTGTTGTCGACGAAAGCCGTGAACCTCTAACAAGTTAACTGGTCCAACCACGGATTTCGGGAAGATATTTTGGAGAAACGCAGGAACACACGTTGTGGCAACACCTGCACCTGAGATAAATTCACGAGCGACTGGAGATTAAACATTGCGCTATCGCAACATGTGCTTGTTCATCCCTACCACATCTTTAAATCTCTGCTACGTTTAAAATGCGCAAGCGCTGCGGTTGTCCTTTACAAGTATGCCAATTTGATTCCTCGTTTTCAAAATCAAGCCTTGCCACTGAACACTGAATATCCCTTTCTTTTTTTTATTTAAATGAAGAAAAATATTCAACTCATTAAAAAAAGAATATAGATATTTTAGATCACCTTTTCTACATTTTCAAAATTAAGTAAATGAATGAGGATTGGGCTAAATGAATATGACTAAAATTGGAAAAAATTATTTGGAAACAAAGCAAACGCATAAATATGAATATTCATCGTAATATAATAGTTACTACATTTTTCGATACATTACAGGAACAAGATGAAGCAAAGTAAGTATTAAAATATGTAATTTCATTTTGAAAACGAAGAATATTATTGGCAATGCATTATTAGAAGCAAAAAAATGTTATTGAAGCTGCACGTTAGAAAGCAACGTTTCCGATGCCATCTACTTACGTAAAAAGATATCTCCTTGGCTCCTTTATTGGGAATGTATATTGGATTTCGCAACCCACGCACCCCAACATTCTTGATTTTCATCTCCGACTTTTTTGGCCTTGTGATCTCTGTAATCTCAGGGTAAAAATCGGTTAAAATTAGGAACTCAAGTTCTCATTTTAAGTGACAATATTCACAAGTGTAAGTAAAACCTACTTTTGCCTTCAGTTATTAATATATACAAAGAAGACTGACATAATATAATTATTAATTACAGTGAAAGTAGATTTACCATTGCCATATTAATAATCATTAATGGTTGTTTTATTATGTCCTTTGATTTCGAAGATTTACGTAAATATATTCTTTATCTCCTAGTGATAAGAATCTTCTATAAACAAAAAAACATATATTTCTTTCTATAATTATAGAATTTTAGTGTCTTAAATAATAGTGTCTTATTTTTCCATATTAATGATAAACTAGATGTAGATTAGTAATATATATTGTTAAAATAATACATTTAGTTATATAATACTTTTATTTTTCTATCATTTAAAAAGAATATTATTGTATCGTATCATTCTCCAAATAATTTTAGGCGTATCGTTTTATCACAATCATTATTTTTGATGCATCATAATTTTTCGTTTCAGATTAATTATATTAACTAAAACGAATTTTTACATCATTTCTGTTTTCTAAATTTCTGATTATTATATTATAATTATATTGAATTTTCAGAAATATTTCAACATATTTATTTAGAACGTTCAATTAATACGTTTGACAATGAGCAACAGACATCTCTAGACCATTATGAGTGCTGCTTGCTTGACACTTGATCGTTCCCCTCTCTTTAGCCACGCTGACATCACGATACACAGAACTGGTCAGCAAAAGCAGCTCTTACAAGTTAGTCTTCTGTATGACAGATTCAGTATGTCGAGTGATTCAAATTTTTTTTTAATATCATTGTTGCATGTGCATGCATTTTTATTCTTATTCGCAGGAAGTGTACAATCATCATGTTCATCTTGTGATCTAATGATACAATAAATCATCCAAATATACTTGAGTATACTCTGCCTGTAACAAGTGGATTTCAACAAATTACAAAGGTGCGCCATTTGGTACATTCGACCATGTAAATTTTAATATTATGTTCATATTTGAGTTTTATATGTAATAACTTGTATAATGATTTAATAATGCAAATATGATTAAAAATATAATTAAAAATTTGATTGAATTAATTTAAAGTATGCAAAGACTCCAAATTAATAATAAATTCAATGTAAAATTAATAATTACAATTCATATATTGTACTACACATTGATTTAAATTACAATAATAATTTTAAAATAATTTTAGTTTTATAAATTATCGAAGTATGTAACTATCGTTTAAAAATTTGAGATTACTTTCTTATTTTCTTTTTCTTTAATTCTGTCTTAATGATGCAAAATATTATTATTGCCAAAGCTTCAACCGATAGTCTGTAATTTCAATAAATGTTAATTCCAATAATAATAAATTAAGTGTTCTATCAATGGCCTGTGACTTAATTATTATTTTTCCACGTTATAATAGCTATAATTATTTTCATTCATCGTTCAAATGATACTTGATATTTCATTGCTGATAACAATTGCTCCAACACTGTAATAATTTTTCAGTAATCAATTCAACGACACCGTTGTCTATGTTCCTAATTTATCTGAAATTAAATTAATGCTAACGACAGGAAACGCATCCGGACAGTAGTTGTACTTCCATGCATGATAAATATCTGCCTCGTATTTTCGAGAACGAACAATCTCTTTCGACTTATTTAAGCATTATAAATTTAATGTTTGATATTTGAATTGTCTCTTTAAATTGTTTAATAAATTGTTCAACACCTTTTAATTGTTTTGAGTTATATTTATACCTCATAGGTATTAGATACTTGTAAGGAATTAATGTAATGTATCTTCACTAGTCTCGATAAAACACGTGTTAGTGACATCATTGCTGAAATTATATCGTGATGATTTCTACACCTACGTATTATACATTTAATATGTAGGATATTACGCACACTTATCCTGCTTCATTCCAAGTACAATATACGAAATTTAGCAATGTTTTTATAGCAAGACATTAAATATCGAAATTATCTTTTATAATAAATAAAATAAGGCGATATTTCTTGTATGTACACTTCGCGAGAAAAAGTATTCGATTTATAAAATAATTTGATAAAGTAGTCGTGTTCATTGATATTATATATTACACCTTATTATATATATTTATAACATATTTTATATTACACCTTAAAATGCTCTGTGCATCCAAATTTTTCATAAAAATAAAATGAAGAAATTCAATTTCTGTACATCTGTTAGGCTCTAGTTTCATATTCTTTAATACAATGAACGTGATTTACTTACAGACTCAAACATGGATCCTGAGGAGGAATCCCTGCAAATGCACCTTTTGCACAGTTATACTACAAATTCTGCAAAATCCCAAGCCATATACAAGCTGCTTTTAGATTATCTACGAACCAAGAATTTCAGACACTTCAAGTGTCTCGTCGAGCAGAATTTAAGAAAACAACCATCCATTATTAATATAAACTATGCTTATCCAAATCGATCGAATGAAACCTGCTTAGATATTGCCTGCAAGAATGGTCTTCCGGAATTCGTGAAATTTCTGTTGGAAAAAGGGGCGAAGATAAATAGAGTGAACGAAATCCATAATCGTGGACCGATCCACTTTGCCACCGAAAATGGCCATACGGATGTCCTTAGTATATTGTTGGATGAATCTACAATAAATCCAAATCTGGAGGCTGGACAGCAAACGGCTCTGCACATGGCGGTGAAGAAGAATGACTTGAATTGTGCGTTGCTACTTTTGGAAAAAGGCGCCAGTCCTAACATTCCCAATAACAAAGGTTTAACCGCATTGCATATGGCTGGCATGAAGGGTCAAAAAGACATGGTGAATCTAATTCTGGAAAAAACTAGACACGCTCTTAATTTGGATATTTACAAGGACTATAACAATCAAACGACTAGACAAGTGTTGGAGAAGAAGCTACCAAATCTCCAATTACCTCTTGTCGAAAAACGGGGCGTAAATATTCATGACTTGAAGTACTATTTAAACGCTAATGACGAGATCAATTTTCTAAGATGCTTGGAGATGATTCAAGACGACGTGGTGAATGATGAAGCGGAGGATCTGATTGAAATGGCCGTGCAAAAGGACTTGAAGGATGCGGTTGTTACATTGCTGAAAAGAACAAGAGGAATTGGATGTAATTTGGAAAAAGCTGCGAGTTTAGCAGTTCAACAAGGCTCACCAGATATCCTTCGTGAATTATTGGAGACTGATGTTGATGTTAACAATTTGTTGTTGGATGCTTGCTTAGAGCTTGGTATACCGACTAAAGAAGGATCGGGATACATGGATAATCGTTTAGAATGTTTAAATCTGATCCTAGAAAGAGAAAATGTGGATGTTCGATGCACAGATAGTAAGTATACTGTACGCTTATTTTAGAAATATCACAATTTAGAATAATTCAATTCTATGTAAGAAGACTAAGAATATAAAAATAATATTTAAATATTGTTTCTTACAATTTATTTCACGTGTTTAATAACAATATTATGTAAATACATCTATTTTTTTTTTGTAAGTTTCCAAGTAGTTTTTTGCTTCACCTGAAAAATTTGTTTCAATTATATTCACTTTTAAAATATATGTACAACATATTTGTTTTTATACTTATTTCATATTTATTTATAACTGAAAGAAAGAGAGAAAGATAATAAAGCTTATGACGCATATTTAAAAATGTATAGGCAAAGGAAATACTCCACTTCATTATGCAGCCAGAGCTGATTGTCGTGAGGCAGTGACACTGTTACTCGAGAAAGGAAGCTACATTGGTCACATGAATAATTTTGGTGTTCCACCAGTTGCCGATATTTCCGTATCCACTCTATCTCAATACTTCGACAGCTGCATACAAGCTAAGAAAGAACGAACAAACGAATATACAATTGAATTTGACTACAAATGTTTAATGCCTCACGATAACTACAACGTCGCGAAAAATACAATTAATCAACGGGAAATGGACGTTTTTCGATACATTGCTAGTAACAGTGGCTTGAAACATATATTGAAGCATCCTCTGTTGTCTTCTTTTTTATACCTAAAATGACATCGGATAAGATACATCCTGTATCTAAACTTCGCCTTTTACATTTTGTTTTATCTTCTATTGAATACGTACATTCTGCAGATCACTTACGTCGCGACAGATTCGCAAATATCCGCGAATTCGAGCGAATCAGTCGATAAAGATATGAAAGAATCAACTTCCATCTACGTTCTGCGAGTACTCACTGGTATCACGACAGCGTTGCTTGCATTCAGAGAGATCCTTCAACTACTTTCATCGCCGTGTCATTACGTGTCCAGTTTAGAAAACTGGATCGAAATTGCGTTGATAGTGCTAGGATTCGTTATGTTAAATAATGCATCTACACAGGCTGCAGCTATTACGATATTATTATCTGCCTGGGAGATGGTGATTTTAATTGGCAAGCATCCTCGAATGTCCACTGGTATTGAAATGTTCAAAACAGTGTCTTTCAATTTCGTGCGTTTTCTGCTGCTTTATGCATTTCTCATCCTAGCCTTCGCATTTGCTTTCTTCACACTCTTCAAGGATGGATCCGATAGTAACTTTCCAGATCCTGGACATTCCCTGTTCAAAACGATCATCATGCTCACTGGAGAATTCGACGCTAATGACATTCCTTTCGTGTCGCATCCGATTCTCAGCCATCTTGTCTTCATTCTGTTTGTCTTCCTCATCGCTATAGTTTTGTTCAATTTGCTAAACGGTTTGGCAGTCAGCGACACAGCAGAGATTCTCGGAAAGGCGGAATTAATTGGACTAATTTCTAGGATACAAGTTCTTGCTTATATCGAAAATCTGGCTGTTCAAGTACCTTTCATATACAGGACACAATGTTCGATTTGTTGCAGCTATTTGCATAGCTGGAGGTACAATCCTTTAGCGTTTCTCGTTCAAAAAGTTCTTCTCTTCCCCAGTTACTTGATTAATGGTAAATTGAGTGTAAAACCGTACGATATCTTGGAAGCATATGGAAACAAATTGTATCACAACGTCAAGTCCGACAAAGGCTCTAGAGATAAAGTGTTTTCTAATTTCAAAATGGATCCATATATCACGAAACAGGCTAAAAATATTCTAACAGAAAGAGGTCGAGAATCAGACAATGAAAAAATGTTCAGCAAATTAGAGAAGTTGGAAAAAAGACTTGCGACAATGGAAATTATTTTGGATTCCATCAAACAGAAGATTGAGAATAATAATTTTAATCTTGAGGAAGCTGATGGAAATTAAAATATTTATTCTTCCAGATTTGTTAACTGTAACAACGATTGAACATGTTAATTTTTTAGCTGTAACCATATTGAAAGAACTGTATTTTTATATCTATGTTACCAAGTGTTTGTTATAATATTTTTATTATATTTAATAAACTATTTAGTAAAATTGTTCAACATCTTTTATATATAATTAAAAGCGTTTAAAGCTTTTATAGAGTCAATGTTAAGACTGAATCATACAGCTACTTTAATCCATTCAATCTTCAAAAATTTTGCGGTTTGCGTGGACGAACCAACATTTACTTCATAAGATGACATTATGACATAGTAATACAGTGTTACAATCGTAATATATATTTTAGTACATATAAATACTTACAAATATCTACTAAAAATATCTAAAATTGTCTAAGAGTTACAAGTACTAGTTAAACTCAATAACATCAAGCCATGCATGAATCTGATTCGTAATTTAGGCTGAATGGATTAAATATCACTCTTTTAATAACATGCCGAAATAGTTAAACTTTCTTCACTTGTTAAATAAAAAAGATTTAACATTTGTTAAATATAAAAGATTATTCTTCAGAAGTAAAATTACTATAAAAATATTTTTTTATCAAATTGTAAATCTTTTTCATGTTTATAAAATATATTTTATTTTTTAAGTGTACAAAATAGTCTTTATTTTAGTGATTTACACGATTTGCAAAAAATTCATTCAAAATGAATTTAAATAATTTAAATGAAACATGTAATGCATAAATAAATTAAATTTTGTTCATCTATAAATTTTAGAATTACTATACTATTAACTTGTGTGGACGTTTTAATATGACGGCGATTTGAAAAGTTTAAGGATCAATATAGATCCTAGACTGATCAAATGATAGATCTGATATATTATCTAGCAAGGATCTTTTCAAATCGCCGTTACATTCGAAATAAATATTATGCAAAATATGTAACTCTACAATGTTAGATTAATCAGAAGCTACGGATATACCTATGGCTGTATAATCTTCTGCTGAGTTTGAGTATTTAACCGGAAACATCCTCTTGCATTGTTTTTTCTCTTCCACGTCGTATCAAAATATCGGTATAAAATAAATTGAAATCTAGCCTAATTAAAAAAAACAATAAAATATAATGACAATGTTGAAAAGTTTCATTTTTTATTTATATAAAAAATATATATAGTATTTCGTAAAATACGTAATTTTTTAAACAATTTTCTCAAAAACATTTTATTCTTTATTGTTATTAATTTTTTCATAATGAATCGCATTTTATCCATTAGTACTGCATTTTCTATGCATATTTTGTAGTACAATTATTTATATGAATTGTATGATGAAACTTACCTACAAAAGACATTAAGAAGTTTTTCATTGTTGTTATCACATCCTAGATCACATATTCTATCTAAAAGACGAATTAATACTTGAGTAAATTTCTCATCCAACGATATGATAGTTTCTTCAAAACTAGCTGCATTTTCTTTGTACATATCTCCATCTTCGTCCTAAGAAGTCATAAAAACATATAGCACTATTAATTTCATATTTCATTTCAATAAATTCAACACGAGACCCTTTGTAAAACTAAGATTAAGAAGCATACATTATAAAAAATGGGTATAATGTATATAATGATGTCTGAAAGACATTTATAAAATATATCATTACAGAGAACGCAAATGCATCATATTACTTAAATAAATAATATACCTGTAACTGAAAACGAAATAATTCTGCTAATTACAAATATAATTTTATGATAAAAAATTATAATTCGTAATAAGATGTATTATGCTTATACAATCATGATTTTAAATATTACATATTATTGACATACTATTTGTATCAAAACAAATATTCAGAAACACTATTGATGGCTACAAAATCTAACTTGCATGCATTTCATAGAAAACAAATTTTGAAATTAATAAAATGATCACTTTTGTTTATACATATATAATCACTATTATTATGTATTATTGTATATCATTTACAAATAAATAATGTTTAATATAAAATCTACATGCAATATTACTATTTATTGAAGTATTATATGTTTATATATCAACTTTGAATTAAAATATGATATATGATAACAAAAGATATATATAGTTATAATATATACTATTTATTATAAGAAAAGATATATATATTCAATGAATTTTAAAAAATTTACATACAATAAAAATTATAACTAATGTATTTGTTTTACTTTACGCAAATTTTCTAGAATTCATTAAATATGTATAATTTTATAATGGAACAATTGATTCTAATGGTAAAATTTTGTTATTAGGATGATTATATGAATGAATTAATAATGATAATGTTATTATAGTATTAACATTATGTAACTGTCATAGTACAAGTTACATATCACTATATACAAAAAAAAGATAAAAATATTCTTTTTTACGAGAAGCATTAAATTTAATATTTTACATATTAAAATCAAACTATCCATTCTTTTGTATTGTTAAAAGAGTTTAAATCAGAAAAAAAATTTAGACCTATATTTCTTTTTACATTACTTAAAAAATCCAAATAAGAAACTTAAAATTTTTCAATTTCGATTCAGTTTGTATTATATCTATAAATCATGCGAATTTGAGTCTTATATACCATATGAACGTGATTTCATGGAACAATGTTTGTTCACTAAAAACGAAAAGTTTCATGATACTAATGCTACACAGATGCATGGAAGCGAAGTTATAATTTTGGGGATATACCTCAGAATCATAGACATCTTCCTGATAGGCACCAATCATGGACGTCAATTCGGCGTCAATGTAGTATGGACTCATACGCTTAACATTATTAAAATATTAAAATTCAGTTTACTACTATGTTTTTTTTCTGTTTTATGTGTGTTATGAATGTTTAGTATGAAATTTACTAAAATATGATTATAAAATAACAATTATATGTTAATAATAAACACATCATGCAGATCTTTCATAGTCCTGATATTTTTAAATCTGCATCATATGATGCATTTTGTATTATTTTCAACAAAAATACCAAACTCAATACCAAACTCAATTATTATTATTTATTATTTATTTCTATATAATAATTTTATAAAAAATGCTATTTTATAATGTCTATTTCACATGCCTATCGCCCTTTGTAGATATCACTGATCAACAAAGATATTCAAAAAAATCTGAATCAAAGCGAAGAATGCAACTTAGACAAACTTTTGTCATTATATTTTATGTATATGCATATCTCATATACACGATTATGTAACAATATAAGATTACCTTCTCTATTTTTCTATATTTGTATAAGAAGATTGTAACGCTTACCTCCATAAAATTGCAAAATTCAAGACAAGCAGAACAAATGCCTGTTATACAACCCAAAAGATCAGGATCTGTTAACATACACTCCTTCAAATAACTATCTTGCAAATCTTGATGCACACTTAAAACATCATCCACGTTACTGACCTACGCATGAAATTTAAATACTTCAAATGTGATAAAACTTAAATTTATTGAAATAAAAATTACCATAATGCAGAATCGTACCTTACTCATTTTGCTTATAAAAGTAAGCCAATTTGGTTCTATAACTTCAACCATCATATAATATGCTAAATGTTGAATGCAATCCAGCATTCTTTGTCTCAATGAAAATGCTTGTCTATACGACATTGCAACATTATGAGTAAAAGTTTTTGCAATTTTATTGCTCACCCATACTCTGGAAAAAAAAATGAAATCAGAATAATACAAAACATTTTATTATTATGTATGAAATTTTTAATAATCTATAGAAGTATTAGATAAAAATTCTGACCAATTAAAAAATTATATAATAACCTGCATAAACGTCTTTCAATATATTTGCAATAAAATAAGTGTCTGAACAGCATTTGATAACAAGCTATAGCTTTTCTGTTGAGTATTAAAGAAACAGGCCATTTAACATCATAATTGAATACAAATGCTTCCAAACCAGTTAAGGTTTTATCAGTTTGAGAACAGTACTCTAAAATAAAAATTTTCATTACAAACAATATCAAGAAATTAGAGAAAAGAAATTAGGAAACTATACCTTTTTCTTCTCTAGTTTGAATAGAAAGTATTCTAAACATTTGAAATTGAAGATCATAAGGTAAAAGTTCTGGTTTTAAATCATCTTTGTATGGATCTGAATCTGCAGTAGACATACGCAGTGCAACTTCAAGAAGAGATGCTAATCGGTGAATAACAATATCATACATGTTTTTATTTAATTCAGTTTCACAAAGATTCATAAATTGAACCTAGAATTAAATGTCGTTATAGAACATTAGATATTGATGCATTAATATATCAATGAAACATTCTGCTATATAAGCTTACTATAAAATCTCCCTGTGCAAGAAGAAAATAATTTTTTACACTACGAAGCCGACCCATTAGATCATTTTCATGAATAAGAACTTCCAATAAGGTCTTTGCAGCTTCAGAATAAGCTCTATCAATAGTAGCTATATATTTTTGTCCTTGATGTTGATAAATTAAAGGTTCTTGTTTTCCCCATTGAACAATTTTACCTATATATAAATGTAAAATTTTTTTATGATTTTTCATATTTTTCGAAAATAAATAGTAATGCTTGATTGATGCTTGATTAATAAATATTACATACCACACTGTCTTATTACATTAAAGTATTTTCCAGTTCTCATAATTGTTTGTGCCTGCTCATTAAGAAATGTAGGAGTTCTTTCTGATCTCATAGTGTACCTTTTCTCCCAATAATCTGCAGAATAATCTATAGGTAATTCCTCTCTATGAATTAATTCATTATCTTCTACAAAAAACTGAAATTATAAAAGAATTTATTGATTAGATTAAAACGAAATAAATAAACGAACAGTTTAGACATAAATGTACTAATATATTTTATCTATTCTATCCTTACCTCTTCATATGGATCACAAATCACTCCTTTATATACCCATTTTTCTAATATTTGCATATATGGAATACTTGCTGTTTGTATAAGGAACAAACATAATTCTTTAAACTTTGCTTCTCCACTAATATTATTTGTTTGTTCGTGCAAAAGACTGAGTACTTTACCACCTTTTGCATTCGCCTAGAATGAAATATATTTTTACATATCAATTCATTGTATTAAAATAGTAGAAAAATAAAAAGGAAGATGACAACTGACTTTACATATAGTCGATGTAATTTGAGAAAGAATAGACATTGCGATCATAGTTGGTTGAATATAAAACCACAACTTTTGTAAATTTAATTTTCCTCGTACATGTTCCATTTCCAACTGTACAACAAATAGCTGAAAAATTTTAAATAAATAGATTCTTTATAAGTAAACTGATTACAATCATTTTAAAATTAACTAATTAAAGAGACATATTATTATACGTACTAAGTAATCTTTTAGTAAACTTTTTATAGCTCCTCTCAAAGCATGATTTACTTGACCATCTTCTGCTAAAACTTTTTCTTCGACAAATCTAGCTGCCATAGAATAATGTGATGCAAGAGGTAATATTTGTTGTGTCAATTGTTTGTAAGATATACCTAAAAAATGATAATATTATGAAAGTGAATGAGCAGATTATGCACTTAACTATTATAAAATTATTTCTTCTTACAAACATCTGGAGATATATTAAATGTCTTCACTGCATGTGGACTTGTTAAAGGTTCAGAAACAATATAAGTTCCATCTATACCTTTCAAACAATATAAGATATCCCAAAGTAATATAGATTCTTGAGAAATTATTGGTACAACTTCTGTAAACATTTTGTCTCTAATTAAATTAATAATATTAATTTCTTACATTCATCTTAAGCGATACTCACTTTGGCATGGCATTACATTTGGTTCATTATAAAAATCCCATGTTAGTCTAGGCCTCTCATAAACCCAATTATGTTTTATAATAGACGATTCTGTTTTCTTTGTAATTGCACATACTTGTTTATTTAATTTCTTTTCTCCTTCTACAGCGGCTTTAATCACATTTTTACAAATCTATATTGTATACAATACAATGTAAGTTAGTTAAAAATAAAATGTTTCTTAAATTATTAATTAAAAAATGAAAAAACCTGTGGTAAATCCTCTGTAGTAATAGCAGCATTTTTTGTAGAAATTGATGATACATTTGATGCTTCTTTAGCCAAATAATTCTTTAATTCTTTATCTTCAGATATAAGTTCTAATAGTTGAATGAATAAACCTAACAAATCTATCCTATAAAAAAAAATGATATTATTTTAATATTATCTCTTTTTAAACTCATATATGTATTTATGATAGTACTAACTTCTTTGCTTTTAATTCTTCATACTTTTGAAGAAATAATTCAGGAACAGGAGACTTTTTTGCTAAGTTACGAATAGAACTTTGTGGTGCAACAATAGTTAAAGCACTTGCACTCGTTGGTACACCTTCTTTTTGTAATTTCTCTACATGTTTCTCTGGTGCAGATGATGATCTAATTATAAAGAAAATAATCGCTTACAATGGACAATCTTAATATTGGACAATATTCATATATTTAAATTGTAAATACATAACTTTGTAATTAATAAATTGATACAAACTTTTTAAATTTGTTGATGAAAAATCACTAAAAATCAACATAAAAGATGTTTCATCTACTTACCCGAGTAATTCAATTAATTCAACCACTAAATGATGTAATTTAAATTCACTCATTTTGTTTATATCAATAAATATTTGACATTCTCTTAAAACATGATTATTTCTGTTGTACCATTATAACTGCAGCTGAAATTGCTAGAGATTCTCTAGCGTATTTGAATTTGAGAAAATGATACTTCAGTAATCATTTAAAACATTTGTTTATCTTGATCATTGGTTACAAATGAATTAGGTTATGTTAAGTAGGAAGAGACACGAATTAAATGAGAGAATGTCTCTCCATGTTCTCTACTTTAAATAAAAAGCAATGCTTTATAAATATCACTTCATGTAAATATTAATTTAATTTTCATAAATATAAATTACGAGTTGCAAATTATTTTAGATTTAAATTCATTAAATCTACATAAATTTGTATCGACTGACCAATAACGTGCGTGCATTTAAAATTTTCAATCAGTATTGCAACAGTTTCTATATTTTCATGTTATATGTTTCAGATCGTTTAAATATAAATAGTTATTTATAAATGAAATAAATTATAAATTATAACAACTAAGGAAGATGTATTTGAAAACCTTTACTATTAATATACTTATTTACGTAATTTGATAAAATTATTTAAATTAATATCACTTAAACGACTAATATGTTTAAGATTAGAATAAATTGTTTACAATATTTTTTCTTAATTACAATATTGTAAATATACAGTATTGTAAATTTTACAATGTTCATAAATCTACGTCTTCCTCAATTGAATTAGGAGGAGTGAGAAACATTTCATAAAAGAAAGATTTTTCATATTCCTCATGAAGAATGGCTGTTTCATTTTCATCTATAGGTGATAAAACATTTGTATGCAATTTCGAAGTCGCTTGAAATACATACTTGTCAGCAGGAATTCTAAAATTATATAAAAATTTTACAATACATTTATTATTTTACGAGTCTATCTTTCATTTTCTCAGACTAATATCCTGGATTAATATATTAATATCATACGATACCTGGAACTTATATTTAAAATATTCGGAGAAAACATATTTTTACGTTGAATAACATCGTTGTTATTACTCAAAGTAATATTATTGTCTGTGGGTACGTTACAATTTTCTTTCATATCAGTATCGATATGATTAAATTGCGTAATATTCATATTATTCGATGACTGCATAGAATTTATATAATTTGCATCTTTTTTAAATCTTTTGATGATATTCTGAGTTTCCACATCAATTATAGGCCTTTTTTTCCTTAATAAATCCATACTTCGATAATTTATATGTGCTCTGTGATACTCTTTAGAGTGTCTGAATCCGAGAAAACAAAATGAAAATTATCATCAGAATACAAAAACCCCAGTGATAGAATTTTTCTTACGATAGGAGATTTTTATCAATTTCTGATTTTATCTTGTTAAAAAATTGATCGTCATCGTCTGTAGTTGCAGTCGCAGTTCGAACGCTTGGTTTCTTGTTTAAACTTTGCCTAGTTATGTTATCAGAGCACATAATTCCTACAAATAAAATAAAATACAAGTGTCTGGTCGTTCAAACTAATAAATACGAATTAAATTAAAATTTTACTTGAGCTAAGCCTTTTTAAGTCCATTACATGATTCTGTTTGTTGAACGTAGCAGCGTTATTACGCGTTGCAACACCGTTAAAATTTGAATTATTTGAATTCACACGTATGCCGCACCGCTCCATTGTTAATGTATATTCTGGATGATGTAATTCGTAGATAAAAATGGTAATGCCGAATGTTACATTCGTAATTTATATGCAATTTATATATATTTATATGTAATTTATATTTATATATTTATATGCAAGATCTTTCTCGCAAGCGAAGCCATACTGACTTTAAATAATTTCGAATAACGAATCACGTGGTACGCGTGACTACATATATATCGGAAGAGGAAGATTTCAAATCTCTATTTCTTCTGAATTTAAAAAAATCACATGCGATGCAAATGACATTATCGTATTATTTCGTCTGATGAAACTTTAATCCTATCATTCTAAAACTATGATTTCGTTCGATCGTAAGAAAATCTCAATACATTTATATAGACGAGAACAATAGTTTTTGTTTTACCTATTCTTCCGTTCGCGCGGTAAAACAATTATTTCTAATAAAAAGAAACAAATGTATTCACGCCGTTGTTTCCTGTTTCTAATTACAATTTAATTTTATTCTAACGCAACCAAGTGAACAATATTTTGTCCGATTTTTCTATATTTGAAATTTATTTACATCTACTCGTACTTTATTTACGCGATTGAAAATACGTGCCGTTTGCAAAGAAAAGAAAAGAAAAAATAAATAAATTACGCGACAAACGAATATCACGATTTTTTGCACTTTATTTCTGCACGTTTTATTGAAATTAATTAAAATGTGAATGTATGACTCGTTCCGTTCGAATGTGACCACTGACTGTACGAAATGCGGAATAGCTGTTCGACGTTCAAATAATTTCTTCTAGGTTAGCAGAGTTTCGTCAGATTGATCAGCGATAAAGTAAGGTTATAATTTTAAGGAAGTTTTAAGTAGATTGGAGCGGCAAACACAACGTTTAACACAAATAAGGACATTCATGCGAATGTGAAACGATGCGCTTTATGACAGCGGTGAATTTCAAGGTTTTGCCCGTTTTTCGGCAACGTATGACGAACGTCCGATCGTTCTGCAGAAATCATTGGCCAGGCAACGAGGAATTGCCGGTGCGAGCGCAGTTTGAGAAAATAAAGCTTCACGAATATCATGGAACATTCGCTAAAAGTATCCACAGCCGTCGACAAACCGCGGCTATTGTCTGCCTTAGATCGTTTGCCACTAAACGATACAACGACAAAGATTCATCTAAGTAAATTTCTTTTTCTCGTTTTAAAAATCTTTCCTACGTTTTAGACGTATTCATTTCAAAACTAAGTACAACTCTATCTTTTTTTTTTTTTATAGTAAATAATATTGTAATTTTCATATGCCTGTAATTCAGACAATGATTTTATTTAGTGTTACACATATAAATTACACAAATTTTATTTAATGCTGCACATATTATAAATTGCATAAATTTTTATTCTTGTATAAATTTACAAGTTATTAAATAACAATATATCTTATTTGGTAATAGTAACAATGAAGATGATATTGGTGATCCAGCTTCATTACCAGCGACAGTGGTTGTACCAGAAGTATGGCCTCATGTTCCTGTTATAGCAATCAATAGAAATCCAGTGTTTCCAAGATTCATAAAATTAATAGAACTTAGTAATCCAATTCTCATAGATTTGATTCGTAGAAAGGTTAAATTAAATCAGCCGTATGTTGGAATCTTCTTAAAGAAAACAGAAGAGTAAGTGACTTAAAGGTGTATTTTAATTGATAAATAAGAAATAAATTTGCTACATTTAAATTTAATCATTTTGGTAGGAATGAAGCAGAAATAGTACAAAATTTAGATGACATTTATCCCGTTGGAACATTTGCACAGATACATGAAGTACAAGATTTAGGAAATCGGTTGAGATTAGTTGTAATGGCACATAGAAGAATTAAGATTGTTGGTCAAATATTAGAAGAACTTCCAAAACCTCAAGGTAAGATTAGTTAAACATTTACAGTGTATATAAGGCATGTAAAAAATGTCTGCTGAATATTTTTTATAAACACTAATAATATGGATTTCTATGAAACATGAGAATGAATGGAAATCAATGAGTGGGATGATTACATGTATGAGTGAGCATATATAAATTGTGTGAATGTGTATAAATATGCCTTATGAAATATAGATTTCCAACAAGTCACAAATCTGTGTGACACGCATAGAAGCATGTGATAAATTAAAGTTTTTGTAAAAAAAAATTTTTCATCAAATATTTTTTAAAATTTGATAAAATTACCTAATAATTTGTACATAAATGCTATACTAAAACGATTAAACACCAATTTAACAATTCATGTTCCTGTAGATGATCCAGTTTCGGGTGGCAAAGCAAGCCGTAGATCATTAATCCGTAAAAAAACGGAAAACAAAATACCAGAACTAGTACAGAAAATTGAAGAAGTTAATACTTCTGAAAATAAAATAATCGAAGGAGCACAGGAGAAAGTTGAAGAAAAAGTAAATCTTTCGACAGATTCAACAGCTCAAACTGGCAATCCTCAGGCTTTATTAATGGTAGAAGTTGTAAATATTACTCACGAGAAGTTTAGGCAGACTGAAGAAATTAAAGTAAGCTTATATCATATTTCTTATTTTCTGAATACATATCATGTATTAATATATTACAGATAATATTATTATATTAGAATTATAATAAAGTAAGAATAAATTAACAGGCTTTGACACAAGAATTAATCAAAACAATTCGGGATATAATAAGTATGAATCCATTGTACCGTGAGTCTTTACAACAAATGTTGCATCAAGGGCAGAGAGTTGTAGATAATCCCGTTTATTTGAGTGACTTGGGTGCAGCTCTAACAGGAGCAGATGCACAAGAATTGCAACAAGTATTAGAAGAAATGGATGTGAGTAATTGTATCTATTGCCATTAAAATTAATTGTTTAAACAACTAAAATAACAACTTTATAGATTTCAAAAAGATTAAGATTGTCGCTGGCACTTTTAAAGAAAGAATATGAATTAAGTAAACTTCAACAAAAAATTGGTAGAGAAGTTGAAGAAAAGGTTAAACAACAGCACAGAAAATATATTCTTCATGAACAATTAAAAGTTATTAAAAAAGAATTGGGTCTTGAAAAAGATGACAAAGATGCTATAGGAGAAAAATATAGAGAACGTATAAGAGAGAAAACAGTTCCAAAAGCAGTAATGGATGTGCTGGAAGAAGAATTAAATAAATTAAATTTTTTGGAGAGTCACAGTAGTGAATTTAAGTATGTATTATTTCTGTAATCTGTATTTATAAAATTTTAACATACAGGATATATCGAAAATTGTGATATAACCAACCAAATAATGATTCTAGTAGAATTATGTTACATGCAACAGCAGATCGAAAAAAAACCAGTTTCTCATTTAAAACTTCGTTTTCGAGGAAATTAAATTTTAAAATTCGATACACTTGTATCAAATTCTTAATTCAACTTTATTCAAGCTTTATTTTCTTCAAAACGAAACCTTAAATGAACAAATGTTCTTTTTTTTTTCAACTTATTTTTGCATGACCCAATTAGTTGTATTATAATTTTTGGTTACTTGAACATGAACAAAATATTATTTCCATGTCAAATAATTAAACTAATTTTTAATTTATTAGTATAATTTTATTTTCAGTGTGACGAGAAATTACTTGGATTGGCTTACATCCATGCCATGGGGTGTAACTAGCCCAGAAAATTTAAATCTTCAGCAAGCAATTGAAATTTTAGACAAAGACCATTATGGAATGGAAGATATAAAAAAACGAATCCTAGGTAATTAAATTTTTAATGAATGAGTAATTCCATTTGTTACATAAAACGTATTTATTTTTTATTGCTTTTAATTTTAGAATTTATTGCTGTTAGTCAACTGAAAGGCTCAACACAAGGAAAAATATTATGTTTTCACGGACCACCAGGCGTTGGGAAAACATCAATAGCCAAATCAATTTCTCGTGCACTTAATAGAGAGTACTTTAGATTTAGTGTCGGTGGAATGACAGATGTTGCAGAAATCAAAGGTCATAGAAGAACTTATGTAGGTGCCATGCCTGGTAAAATTATTCAGTGTTTAAAAAAGACCAAAACTGAAAATCCACTTGTTCTCATCGATGAAGTTGATAAAATTGGAAAGTATGTATCTACGAATTTTTACATACAAATTACACTTACAATTTACTTATATTTATTTTGATAGTTTAGTAATTTAATATAAATATAAACCTTCTTTTAAATTAGAGGCCATCAAGGTGATCCAGCATCTGCCCTTTTGGAAATGTTAGATCCAGAGCAAAATGCAAACTTCTTGGATCATTATTTAGACGTTCCTGTTGATTTATCGAAAGTGCTTTTCATTTGCACGGCAAATGTGATCGATACGATTCCAGAACCTTTAAGAGATCGCATGGAAATGATAGATATGTCAGGTTACGTTGCAGAGGAAAAACTTGCTATCGCTAAACAATATTTAGTACCGCAAGCTATGAATGATTCAGGCCTCACTAATCAACAGATCACTATAAATGATAATGCGCTTCATTTGTTAATTAAATCTTATTGTCGAGAATCAGGAGTAAGAAGTCTTCAGAAACACATAGAGAAAGTTACTCGAAAAGTTGCGTTCAAAGTGGTTAAAAAAGAAACAGAAAAAGTAGATGTAACTGAGCATAATTTACAAGACTTTGTAGGAAAACCCGTGTTTACACATGACAGAATGTACGAAATTACGCCTCCTGGAGTCGTTATGGGTCTTGCATGGACAGCTATGGGAGGTTCTACTTTGTTCATCGAAACAAGAGTGAGGAAACCTTCTACAGGAAAAAAATCAGAGGGTACATTAGAATTTACAGGCCATTTAGGTGATGTGATGAAAGAATCTATTCACATAGCTATGACGGTTGCAAGAAACTTTATGTCTCAACAAGATCCATCTAATACTTTTTTGATCGACTCTCATCTACATTTACACGTTCCTGAAGGCGCTACACCGAAAGATGGTCCCAGCGCAGGTATCACGATTGCAATAGCATTGATTTCGCTTGCTAAGAATCAGTCAATTAGACAAAATGTTGCGATGACTGGTGAACTGAGTCTCATGGGTAGAGTTCTTCCTGTTGGTGGTATTAAAGAAAAGACAATTGCTGTGAGTATACACAAAATAAGTTTTTATTAAGTATATCATGTCTTGTAATATGTGTATTTTTTTTATTTTCTAGGCAAAACGAGTTGGTGTAAATTGTGTAATTCTACCTGAAGAAAACAAAAAAGATTACAATGATCTTCCTAAATATATTACAGACGGTCTGGAAGTTCATTTTGCCTCGACTTTCGAAGATGTGTATCGCATATGTTTTGCACCACAGCAAGAAAGCGATACTATTCGTCATGAAAAATCTTTAACTTTTGATATTTCACAGCCACAAAGCGCACCACTTTTAGGTAAAAGTACTGACTGAATTATTTAAGGACTAAGTACTTATACAATGTAAAGATTGATTATCGTACGATCCTATATATGTCTGGTTTACTTAAAACATTCACTGCAGATCAGATTTGAAAATAATTGAATTTATTCTATATTGTTTTATATAAAATCATTGAAATAAAAATAGTAGAGAGCTGATAAGTTTAAAAAAAGAAATTAAAAATTTCATGAAAATTAATCTCAGTTGCAATTTCATATCATTTTTTTAATATCAAAATAAAGATTATCAGAAAGGGAATTAAAATTTTTGCTACTGTCAAAATATATTAATATCTTTTTTTAAAATAAACAATTTAAAAAATATTGTATATATAAAATAATATTCTTTATTATTGTCACATATTATAGCTGTAATAATAATGGAATTCACATTAACATTCACAATATGATGTAAGACTTGTCCGTATGCAGATTTTACTCTGCATTGTACAGTGTTATTTGCTACACAAATAAAAACGATGTACATAATTCATAGAAGTGCAAAAACAAAAAATTTTTAATTAATAAAAAAGAATATATTTCTATAAATATGTTTTGTTGATATTCCAATTTAAGAGGAAACTGTGAATACAGTGCATATTTTAAATTATTTATATATAACTAATTAGTAAATAACTATTTTTAGAAAAAGGCTACTATACAAAAAGAAATACTATATTAATTAAACTACTGTACAATTTGTTGAAATAAATAAATTATACAATTTAATATTTTATTCAAAAGTAATAAATTTATGAATTATGAATTATCTTGGAACTTCCATTTTACTCAATCTAATTATGAAATCACACAGTCTCATTTGAACTTGAATTTCTATTGGATTGTTTGTAACATAAAAGCCAGGTACACCAGCCTTTTCTAAAATACTTTGTTGATCCGCTACTTTCTGATCTAGTTGAAGGACTAATTTCATGTCCATTTGCTTAAGTTCTTCTTTGTGCTTTTTATATAATGTTGCTTTTATTGCTGTTCTTTCTTCATCTGTATACATTGATGATAATGATTCTTGCATTTCAATTTTCTGTTGATTCAAAAGCTGAAGACGTTGTTGAAAAAGATGCTTCTCTGTAACATGCTGTATCTCCATTAATCCCTTAACAATTTCAAATATTGTATCATTTAATAGAGAATTGGCTAAACCAGATAACAATTCATAGGGAAGACGCATTTGATATTTTGGAGGAAGTTCGCTAGCCATGTGTTGGAGTTGCTCCACCAAAAAATATAGTTTTCTTTGAAGATCTTGTGGGGTAGGAGCAGTAATATCCATTGCATCAAAAACTATAAAATTTAAGCAAAATATAGACTTATAGTAGTATTATATATTTACCACATTTACATGTTAAAAAATAAAAATGAGGTTAAGCGAAAATATTTCTTTTCATTAAGGCTACTCTAGTAAAATTGTAATAATTTTCTAACTAAAAAATAATGTACAATCAAAGTATTACTTTATTAAAATATTATTTAACATCTATTTGATAAAGTCTTGTTTACAATGAACACTACACGATAAATGTAAACATTCTTAAATCCGTCGAATGATGTAAACGCTGTATAAATCGTATTAGTGTATATAGATCTATGTGACGTCAGGCGGCTTCTACAGTAGGGAACTGGCAACTCTGCTTCATACATACATAAGTTATACTGAAAACAACTTTTGGAACGAAGTTTTAAACATTTTGATACTTTTGAATGTCGCAGCTTACATTTTTAAAATAAATATTAAATTTTTAAGTTTCTCTTAATCATTAGTATATAGTTTTGAAAATAATTTTGATTGGTTTTGGCAACATTGTTGCGTAAGTTTTCCAGATGATCTTCCTGCGACGGTACCATAAGTAAATCATATGTACATGTACGTACGTGTAATTGTGGTGAGCTCCGCAGTTCGTGGGAGGTTTCTGGAGTTAGGCGAGGGCGAATGTCGAATTTTCTTACCGTGGGACGGAGATGCGCGTGTCAAAAGACCGCGGGAAAATGAATAATGACGAAGCGGCCAGGAAGTGAAAAATGATCGAAGCAAAATGAGGAGGACGTACAACGCTGCAGCAAATGTCCGAACGGCCGATTGTCTCGAACAAACAAGACGTTTGCACAAGTAATATAAAACTATGGTGACATCAGAAATTTTTTTTTTTTTTTCTATTATTTATTTCGATATTATATATTTCAAGAAGTTTGTTCGATGTTGTTGGAACATCCATACTCACCTTGTGTTAACATAACCTTACTTATTCTTACAGCATGATCTATTGGCGCGCTTTTACGCGTGTACTACTTACTTTCATTAGTTAATTTTCTCTGTGAAAAATTATATTATCAATGTACATATAAATATCTCTATCGTGTGAATATTCATTTTATCATTATATATTCATTTTGTTTAATTATTTAATACGAAACAATTATATAAAAGAAATTTATACATTTATAAAATATACTTCTATGTTGCAAAGTTCACTCGAAGATTAATTAATGGTTATAACCATGCTTATATATTTCAAGTATTTTTTAAACTTTTTTAATGTTAATAATTCAACAAGATCATTGTTATTCATAATAACATTTCTGCCTGACATTTTGTTATTTCTTTCAAAAATTAAATTGAGTTTTTAAGAGTCTATAATGAATTAATGACCAGGATTATATTTAATTAACAGGGGTATAACAGATATTGCCAAGAGGTTAGATGAACTAAAGAGTCGTGCATTAACAGTAACAGATTTATTTACTCCTTCAGGGGAGACATTACGGGTGAAGCTTAAAGATTATTGTGTAAGATTAATAACTAAAGATCCAGTTGAGTATGCACGTAAAATTGAAGAATTACTATGGAGGAAAGCATTTTATGATATTGTTTATGCATCTAAAAAATTACGAAAGGTAATTAATAGTTGTATGTTACATATAATAATAATAATAATAATAATAATAAATTATAATTTAACATTGTGTTTATTATATTATTTTTGTAAAAACAATATCTGCTATTAATACGAATCTTATTTCAGGGTAATGCATGGAATGAAACAGAGAAAGCAATGTTATATGTCCATCTGGCAGTAGGAGTTGGTTTTTATCATCATTTAATATTGAAACTGCAACTAGAATATGATTTAGATCTAGTTGGTACTATCGATTTTGTATTCACACAAAATGTAACAGGATTATTAAATGTAAATCTCTTTGAGAATATTTGTATTATGTTAATTACACAGTACATATGTGACATATTTAAACATTTAAACATTTTTTTTGTACTCTTAGGCAAAAAGTAAAGCCAATCAATCGAAACATCATACTGAAGAAGTGAGACAATGTATTATGCGTTTAATTCATAGAAGTCTAGTATGCCTTGGAGATTTAGCTAGGTATAAATTGGAATTAGATCCATATTGGGATCCAATGATAGCAAAAAGATATTATAAAATGGCTATAGCAGTTGATCCAAATATTGGAATGCCACATAATCAACTGGGTACTATAGCAGGCAATAAAAATTATGGCCTTGATGCAGCATATCATTACATGAGATGGTTAGAATATCTTTTTTATTTTATATTTTAATAAATATATGAGATAATGATTTTTGGACTGAGTATGCAAATTTTAAAAACTTAGTTTAATTATTTTACAGCATTTTGTGTTCTGAACCATTTGAAGGAGCAGAAGGAAATTTAAAAAGAGCCATTGTTACACATTCTGTTTGTACAGATGAGAAATATCTTACACACGTTTGTATTTCAAGATTATTTTCTCTCTTACAATTGTGGGAATATGATGTGCCCAATTCTGATCGAATAAATCAGGAATGTCAGGTATGTATTAATTTTATGTATAAATTATTAAAATTAATCTGTATTTTTATTATATTTTTTACAGGATCTTTTAACTAGTATCGAAAATTGTTTGAGTACAGAACAATCCGAGCCAAATGATATGAATACTAATACCAATGAAAATGAGAGTAATATTGAAATATATCTACAAAACTGTAAAAATGAGCAAACGAATTATTTAACAGATGACATGATATTCAAAATTGTGGCCATATGTCTAATGTCTATTTCAAGATTAAAAAGTAAAGAATCTAGTGAGGTACAAGGAGTTGTTGCCATAACTTTAGCAATACTGTCTCAACTAATACAGTTTACAATAACTAGATTACAAGAATCTTTTATAGATTTGTCGCTACCCAACATAGAGCTGTCAAATTCGGCAGATAAAGATTACAACATCAAATCAGTAGACGTGGAAGGAAAAGATAATGCCATAAAACAACTGAACTCAGATGAAAATAACGAAAATAAAATTATAAGTGACAACAAAATATTTTCTGAAAAGGAAAGTTTAGAAAACAATGGAGATATTCAAAATGGTTCACGAAAAACTCGAGATAAAACTAAAAGTTTGCTTACGAAGCTTCGAAGACGAAAACGGAGGAACAGTAGCGATTCAGATGCAAGTGATGTTGATCATGCAACTATGGAATCCTCTAGCGATGGAATAAATTCTGATGTTTCTGAAACGGAGGACGACATATTAAGCGAAGAAAATGCATTATCAGAAGATGCATTGTCTGATGTTACGGATGACGAAGGTGCATCTGTACAAGTAAATAAAGAAGATACTGATATTTCTGAAACGCGAAACGTGAATGGTCATGTGGAAATAGAAAGAAAAAATGAAACACCCGAGATAATCACTGTTCATGTGCAGAACGATGACTCACAAATACCTGATGATCAAGTCGAGAAAAAGGTTAATGATAACGATTCTATAGCTAATTCTGGAAGTACAGAAACTAACAGTCCGTTTGATGATAATAGTGCATCATCGAATAGATTAACATACATTGCTCAATTAAAAAAACAAAATTTAAAACCAGAAGATGTGTTAAATATCATAGCTAGAAAAGAAATATTAGCGTCTATTAAAATATGTTGCGATTGGTTAAAAAGTAATCCAGATATTATACGAATATGTGGAAAAAGTTCACGCACGTTGTTAAAACGTGTTACAATTTTGTTGAATTTAATCAATATAAATACTAAAACATTATTGACAAATTTTAAGGACGACAGCATGATTTTATCGAGTGCAGATAAATTGAAAGAATGCGTGAAGATAGTTCCATTACCGGAAGATATTGATTTGAGAGGATTAAATCTTCTGGAAGATGCCCAAAAATCTTTGAATTGGAAGATACTTTATAAGCATAAAATGAATAAGCAAGAAGAAACCCTACTGAGAGCACTAAAATTAATTGAATTTGGACATTTTCTTAGCTCCGTCGAAGATGCAGGAGTAAAATATGAAGAAGCAAAACAGTTGTTTGTGACAATTGATTTAAATACTTCTCATACAATTGCTAACGGTAAAGATTGGGATATGGATCATTCTCGTGGGAAATTAATGAGACACATGGGAAAATTATGGTTAAAAGCGGAAGTCTGTGCTCTAGAGACTCGTTTGAGATCTAGGCTTATGTCTCCTTACTTGGTACCTGATCATGAGGCTTTATCTAAGCATACACCAGCTTTAAAGCGTTTGGTATACGCTAAGAAGTTTATTGTTGTAATTCCTAGTGTCGGTATGTAAAAAAAAAGAAAACAAAAGAAAATTATGAAAAGTCTGTTATGTTGTTTTTTTCGTATCATTGCTCTAATTAAAAACGATAATGTTTAGTTGTTTCTGCATTGGACGAGGTAAAACGTATTAGTGGCCGAGCAAGAGAAGCAACACGTTGGTTAGAAGCTCAATTGAAGCGTGGCTCGAGATTTCTTCGAGCTCAAAGACCTCATGAGCGTCTAGCATTGCCGTTCATTAAAGGACCAAGACCAAAGGATAAAGAAGCGTGGTTATTTTTCCAAATTATAGAGTGTTGCCACTATCTTACTCAACAGACGAAAGTTGGTATGATAAATGATGCAGAAATGCCAGTTGTGACATTACTGACTGGTTGTAATCCAGATGAAAAGAGAGTCCTTACTTTTAGCCCTGAAGGATTGGCAAAGAGCGCAGGTATTTTAATTATTTCAATTATTAATCTTTATAACACTTTATTAAATATTACTCTTTAGATTAAATTGATTCTTAACATAATCTTTTTTTTTATACGTTACATATTAATTATTAACTTGTTCAAATGTTCAGGTGTCAATATCGAATATATTGAATCATTTCATACAAAATGGAAGGCCTCAAGCAAAAGCCACGGTTGAACATATTGGATTAATAGAGATGATCATCTGTTCCTTACTGAAATGAAAGGCCCTTCTTAACAGCTGTGTATACAGCGACGCTACGGCATCAGCTGAGAAGCCGAGTCAGAGAGGGCTGGAAACCCAGAAAGGAAAATCGACGATTCTGCAATAAAAGTGGATTAATATATTTTTTTCATGAATTCTAAATAATAAAATGGTTTCCTTTTAATCAGTCGTATTGTCTTTTATGTTAAAAAGAAATTGTATTTTTAGGTAAATATTTTTCAATAAAAATAAACTTGCCTTCGCAATTTTTCAATCCTTTAAAAAAAAGGGGGGTAGAAATTGATAATTGACTGGAATTTTTATCTTTAATAGTAAATAATTTTATTGAATTAAAAATAAATTATTGCAATGTAATATCATTGAAATTATGGTTTTTAATGATCTGATAGTAATAAAATTAGAAATTAATGTTATAATTAACATTTAATATATTATCATCATTGAAATACTACATCTATACAGTACTGTTACAAAACAATGTTTTACGTTAATTAGTAAATATATTACTTAATAAATATTATAATAATAATAACTCCGTTAAAAATATATATTTTATTGAATTATTAAATTATTGCTGTGAGTTTTAGATTTCATAATTTCTTAGTGAAATACATCATTCATCAACGATACAATATATTCTTGAAAGATATTTAACACGACACAAACAAGTTTGCATTAGTACTTTAAAGTTACGGTAGTGGCAACGCAACATAACCTCTCAACACAACGAATTGTGATTTTTTTACAAACGATATATTTTCCAGTAAGAGTCTATAATTCTATCATTTACGTATTTATATAGGGATCGTTTGATGAGGCGATTATTTCCTCAATAAACTCGGTATGTTCTATTGCTTAAACGGAACTATATACGGAGGATTGACATATCGCGTACTTTTCATCATTTTATATATTGTGGTTCATAGAATAGTCGTTTAAGTTGACCCTTCTATGTAATCTTTATAGTTTTTTCGAATAACTTGTTAACAAAATTTAGCGTTAGTTGATTTGGGAATCGGTTCGTAAACGTAAATTTCTGTGGTATAGAAAAAGAGTCTAGGTGTTCGAGAAAAGTGGTGCGCAATTGGCCCTCGACGAGGGAGAATCGAAAGCGTCGAAAGTAACGAGTCATCTACCGATTCAAGATGGCAGAAGGTCAGGATACTCGAAAGAAAATTACTGTTAACGTCAAAACGCCAAAAGAAAAACAAACTGTCGAGATTGAGGAGGATGCGAGTATTAAGGACGTAAGCTTTTCGGCCCTGTATTTCCGCAGCTTCGCCAACGATCAAATTTTCCAGCTTGAATAACATGACTTGGGTCGCTATTGGGTTAGTTTTGATAATTATTCCCATTTGAAATTTCTAGTTCAAAGAAGCAATCTCGAAGAAATTCAATGCACAGACAGAACAATTATGCCTAATCTTTGCTGGGAAGATTATGAAGGATCATGAAACTTTGAGCACACACAATGTGAAAGATGGGTTGACAGTACATCTGGTTATCAAGGCACCACGCACTCCCACTAATCAAAGTCAAGACTCTACATCTCAAAGATCACAAGGTATATGAATCAGACAGTGAGAGATATTTAATTTCAGTTTTATCTTTATCGTTATTATTATGATATACATACATCTTTTATGTTATAATATTTTTAATTTCTGGTTTATTTTGATTCTTATAGCTGACATAAACGCCAGTCCTTTCGGATTAGGAAGTTTAGGAGGACTTGCAGGTCTGACATCGCTTGGTTCAGGGTCCACTAACTTTATAGATTTACAACAACGTATGCAACGTGAACTATTGTTAAATCCAGAGGCGCTGCATCAAGTACTTAATCATCCATTGGTGCAGAGTTTGATGAATGATACAGAAAGTATGCGTAACTTGGTTGCAGCTAATCCACAAATGCGAGAATTAATGCAAAGTAATCCAGAAATTAGTCATATGCTGAATAATCCTGAATTGTTGAGGTAAGAATGAAATCATTTAAAATATAACTAAAGTTTAAAAAATTCATATTATAAATGTGTAAATGTAATATTTGTAATATTTTCATATCCCTTTTCAGACAAACGATAGAGTTGGCACGTAATCCATCAATGCTTCAAGAATTAATGCGTTCCCATGATAGAGCTATATCTAATTTAGAAAGCATTCCTGGCGGTTATAGTGCGCTTCGTCGCATGTATCGTGACATTCAAGAGCCCATGTTTGCTGCAGCAGCAAATGAACAAAATCCGTTTGCAGCGTTAGTGCAAAATAATAGTAGCGAAGATAGCCAAAATAATCCACAACAAGGTCAAGAAAATAGAGATCCATTGCCAAATCCTTGGTCTCAGAATCAAAGCGACAGTTCAAATCAACAACCGCAACAGCAACAGCAGCAACAGCAACAAGGAAGAGGTCTAATGAATTCACCAGGAATGCAAAGTCTTGCAGCTCAAATGATGGAAAATCCACAGTTAATACGAAATATGTTAAATGCTCCATACACAAGGTCTATGTTAGAAGCTTTGGCAGCAGATCCAGCTATGACCAATAGAATGATATCTGCTAATCCTTTTCTTCGAGGAAATCCGCAGATGCAAGAACAGATGAGAGCCATGATGCCCGCGTTTATTCAGCAAATGCAAAATCCTCAAATTCAAAATGTCGTCACCAATCCGGATGCTTTAGCTGCTATCATGCAAATTCAACAAGGCATGGAACAGTTACGTACTGTTGCCCCGGATCTTGTTGAAAAGTAAATTTTTATTAACATAAATGTTTTATATAATTTTATATAGTGCTAAATTTGGAAACTGATTGACGTATTATTTTTAGCATGGGTCTGACTGTACCGCCTACGACTACAACACCTAGTGGAGGTACAACAAATCCACCGACGACGGAATCATCAGACACGAACCAACAAGATGCTGCATTCTCTCAATTTATGGCACGCATGGTAAACGTTTATTGTTACGAACGTTATGTGTAAAAGGAATTAGTTATTAATTTTATTTTTGATAGGTATCTGCAATGGCGCTAAATCAAGGCGTAGAAGTTGATGGCCAACCTGTTCCCCCACCGGAAGAACGTTACAGAGCTCAATTAGAACAACTTACGGCTATGGGTTTTGTTAATAGAGAAGCTAATTTACAAGGTAACAATATGCATATCTTTTTTTTAATTTTTCGCTGTTCTTTCACTTACTAATCAATTACATCTCAATTGTACTTATGTATAGTTTATGGTTTTTTTACATGAATCATATCTCACTTGTATTTACGTATATATTACTTATTTCAATAGACTTAAGTAAAGAGATTTGATCTTTAATTGATTAATTAGTTCGTATTAACATTCTATGTTTAGTGAAAAGTAAACATTTTAACAGAAATTCTAACAAGGAAAACTATATTAGAATATTTAAATAAAAAAAAGTAATATTTATTTTATTTTTACTAATTATTCATGTGACACAAAATGCATCCTAAAAGTATAAAGGTATAAAAAATATATAGCGTGCGTAATATGTAATATATATTATTTTCAGCACTAATCGCCACATTTGGAGATATAAACGCTGCTGTTGAACGACTACTATCTAACGGACAAGTGTCTATGAGCTAACCACCAATATGCAATACTGTTATTCCATTACTATTTCTAATTTTTTCCTTATTTACCTCTTACAACAAGCGTAGTGAGAGATATTTAAGGTAATTGACTGTCAAAACAGGAAAAAAAATTATAAACTTCTACCCCAACTCTTGACAGAATACACGCTACCGACTCGTTCAATACGCATTTTTTTATTTTTTATTGGTACTTTATCGTATTTTGATGATATAAGTACTGGTATCTAAATGTTTAACTTGTTATATTTCACGATATATTTCACTCTTGAAATTTTCTAGTTTAATTCTGTATTCTGTATTTCTCGATGTGCTCTAAGTACTAGATAGCTCTGTTAATGTATTTCGTCGGTGTAAATTTGTTTATCAGATATTCAAGAGGGTGAAAGAGAGGGAGAAACAGAAAGAGAGAAAGAGAGAGAATGCGCGCGAATGAGAGAGAGAGAGAGAGAAAGTTATATTAGATTGTAATACGAAGGACCTACCCTTCTTCTTTGTTATATTGTACATTTATGGTGTTTCTTAGAAACAGTGGAACCTGCATGGAAAATAGATTGCCGTTAAAATAAATATGCTTCTGGCTTTGATCAGTCGATTGTAAATTTCATGAAGAAAAAAAGTCATTTCGTTTTGCTTAAATGTATTAATCATATTAATAATCATATTAGTAAATGTATTGCATGAAACGTTCATATGTTTGTCATATACAAAAAAGTGAGTATGTTGTCATATACAGGCATGTTTGTCATACAAAAATGGCTATGGGATAATTATTGATTGCTAAGTAACATTCGATGTATAGTAATAAATGACTTCTCCGGATGCAAAAAAATCGAGAACTTCGAGCTAATGAATAAAATCGTAACACATTTATTCTTTATGCTTAAAGAAGAGAATGTTCGGTAATCCATTAGCATTTTCCATGTAAGTTTTGTATGTACGGCGATAAGAAACGGAACACATTCTTTTCTCTATTTTTTCCTTATTTTATGCCGACGCACATTGTTTTCTTTTCTCTTCCCTTTTTCTTTTTTGTTTTCTTTTCTCTTTAGTTATTATTTTACTAAAAAAAAACAAAAAAAAAAAAAAAAAAAAGAAGAATGTCAGATGAAATTGAAATATTTCATTTTTAAGGGACAAAGTTTGAGATACTTGCCAAGGATTTAAAAGCCTTTTCTGAACGAGTATTGCACGTCATTCAATAGGAAAATTAGATACTGTAGAGCCGAGGATGTTTGTGTTAGTACAATGTTACATTGAGAAACACTGGCAGGACCATCGTGGGCGTACCTCAGCACATCCCATATACCTATACAGGTTATATACTGCTATCCGCTTTTCGTGTTTAGGCGCAGTACTGCGGCCTGGCCGCTTCCAAAAACTGCCGCAGTAAGACGATACTAATTTTCTATTAGGGTGCAAATGTGCAAAAACCGCCGTTATTAGGTGACGAAAATCGATCCCTGTCCGCACCCCCGTTCGACACGCTTTCACGTTTGTTTCTATTTCCCTCTTGAGGAACGAAGACTCGCTTCGCTTCCTAAGTTCACGCGGATTCACCTTGTGCCCTTTGTATCCCATATTCTCGTACGAACGAGGTCACAATGTATATTTGATCGCTGAGAAGTATTGAATAAACGCGAGAACATTTCGTTAATTCGAGGATCGTACCACGAACGTTTTCAACACTCGAGACCAACTTTATTCTCTGTACCGTCGTCGCATTACCTAACCAACGCCGCACAAATACCAGGAACCCAGTAGTTATCTAACAATTATCAACTGCGCCAAGGACGTTCGAACCGCCCATTTTCAGGGGAACTCCCTTCACGGTTCTCCAATTCGTGCGAAAAATCTTCCACGATTGCTCTGTCGTCGCTTCTAAATTCAAGATTGATCTTTTGCCCAGAGGAAAATTGTATGTTCTGATATTTATCGTTGTGACAATCGCGACAATTACTATTTATAAGGAATAAGAATTATCTTAAACTCGGAGAGTATAAGGTGGAATGATTTGTACATAATCGTGAGACGAATCGAACAATCTTCTCCCATGTATTGGAAAAACCCTTTTCATTGGTTCCCGCGTAAACCGTTATCGCCGTCGCATGACTTCACGGGCGATAATCGGGTTACGAAGCGGGCCACGGCGAAGCAAATAATTTTTTTTTCTTTTTTTTTTTTGCGACGTTCGCTCATGCGGCAACTGTTATTCCGATTTTCTAGAACGGCGGTGATACTGGTCCGCTCGGAAAGTAAAAGGCAAAGCAGTCGGGCAGTGACAGAGCAGTTCCGACGCTCCACATGCGATTGAGTTATAAAACCGTTCGATCGGCGGGTCGTGGAGCGCCGTTTAACAGGAAATAAAGCCGTGCAAATTGCTCAGGTTGAACGCTGGTTCGGGACAAGGCAGGAAGGTAACGGAGCCGAGTATTATGGAGATCCGACGTATCGCGGCTGCTCGTTTAACGAGCAGTTAACGGGGTGCTCGGTTAATTACGCGCTGCCAATAACGTAACCAGTTACGTTTCGGTATTAACAGCTCAATATACTGGCGAGATTTTCTTGCATTTTTAACCGAATCGATCGGATTCAGTTGTCTGTCGTTTGACGAAGTTTGAAAATTGGATGAAAGTCGATTTGAGAAGTTTCGCGGTGCTCTCTACAGCAGGCTCCTTCCAGTAAAACATTTGAAGAAAAATTCTTTCAATCTCGTGGAAATCTCGATCTCGAGGATGGAAAGTTCGATTAATTCTTGGAAGATGAGTAAACACGCGAGAAATGATTTTCTGATGGTATAACACTTCTCAAAACGATTGGTAGTCGATTTTAGAAAGATTTAGAAAGATTAAGTGATGCAAACGAAAATAGATCTGCATCTGCAAGGATTAAACTGAATACTATGGAGAAATTAGAGTCCTCTAAAGATTGTTCATTCACTGCGTGAATTCTCCTTTGCCGATTTCGAAAAAGGGATCGTCGTCGATTGTAAATGATCTCGCGTGAACATGGCCGATAAGAATTAATCACCGTTTTGAGATCCGATATTTGTACCGTGACTTTCGAAAAGATAGCTACTCCCGAACTTGCGGTTCGTGTAAAATCAACGAAGATAAGGAAGACGTATTAGATCCGTGAGCCGAAGCAACAAAGTAGAGAGAACCAGTTAGAACGAAGTAGGAAGGAATTCGCGTGTGGCCAGGAACGTAGGCGGGTCTCGAAGGCTTTCGCCTCTATTCGAGTGCACAGGTCCAAAGTGGCTTTCACCAACGGAAGAGGATCACAATGGTCTGAGAGAGGTTCCCGGTGAAATTTTCTTAGAAAACACCGTGAAATGTCGTGGCGAAAGATCCACCGTCCGAAAAATGCTCATCCTCGGATCTTCGATTCAGTGGACCATGATCGTTGAACACGATTTTCGAGGCTCGTGTCGCTCGGCAGGATGAATAACGATTCCGAATATGTTAATATTATGCTGTAATAATACTGTAATGTTTTATGCTATAAGAATCTGTCTTGCACATCTTATAGCAATTTAATTATTTAATCATAAATTCATAATATCTGTGCTGAATATATATTGTAGCAACTCGTTATTAAATCACGTTTTTTTTTCATTTTGTCCGTTATTTTCTCGCTAAATCAAATTTGCATAACTTAACTGTTTCGTCGTATTTCTTGTTAAAAGAACGTTCTACTGCAACAGCGGAAGCGTATCGATTTCGTTTGTGACGTTCTGTCGAACCCGTTGGAAAACGTGCCCCGAGTTTCGTAAAAATGGAACGCCGCTGAAGGAAGAAGCGTAGATGGGAAGAAATTTTTGCGACTGCGTGCCAGTGCGGTGCGCCAGAGGCACGCGGGAGAACCAGCAGCTTGTAACAAATTACATAAAAGACGAGAACTGCAGGGAAGAAACGAGTGGGGAGAACGGAGAGAGAGAAAGAGAATGGCAGCAAACGGGCAAACGTGTAAATTGCAAGTCTCGGCCACGGCGATACCGATCTAACGTGGTCCTCGATTAGCGCTCGCTAGAAACGATCGAGCACCTCGTGGATCCTGGCTTGATCCCCGATTGTAAATCAGAATCAGTCGATCGCATAACACGAACGATTTCATATCGCGGCCGATAACTGCCGACCTGTTTCGTTCGTGACTCTTGCGTAACACGAACGCGTACCGAGAAAATCCTTTGCTTGCCTTTGTCCATCGATCTTTAAGAATCTTTAAGTATCTTTGAGAATTCGTTCTCACAATCGAAATTTCAGTCGACGTAAAACCGTGCAAGATGTCCGGAGCAGAACATCCATTCCATTTTTCCATAAAAATCCCAACGCTCGAAGATGAAAAAAAAATTGTGATAACGGTCACTTTGCAACGATCACGTTCCGCGCGATCTCCAAGCGCGAACCGATGATACAGAAGCTCCCATGCGAAGCTCAACGACCGAAATTTTTCATCGCGATATACTCGATTGTGCTGGCGCGCGTGCACCAGGTAATTTGCGATCGGCGTCGCGTAGGCCGTGGCGCGGCGCCGTGGCAAAAATCCGCCATTACACGCGTAGAAGGCGAGCAGAGATCAGAGATAAGGGTGGCAAGAGGTGAAACGCATAAATCACGACACCGTGGCCGCGTGATATCGATCTACTTGGACGGGGAACCGATTGGTACACGCGGCCAACTCGATTGAGCAGCGCCGATCGATCTGACCGATCCGACTCGTATAAATCAGAACTCAGGCAGCGGGTATCTCTTTTTCCAGAATGCCGCGGATTTCTCGGTAGGCCGCGGCGCGATGCACGCGAGAGGTCGCGCATAAATATTCAGCCGCGACAAGGCTGTTACACATGTACGCGCGCGCGCTCGCGCGCCAGCCTTAGAAACCAGCGTTCGAAACTGGAGAAGATCCGATTATACCGCTCTTCTCGGCCACGTGCACGGATGCACCGAACGCTGAAGTGTCTCAGCGACCACGCAACTTTAACTTTCCGCGAAGACGGAACTACAGTCGTTTTGGTTAAATCGAACGGCGATGCGATCTGGATTCAGTATCCATTCTACGAGGAATGTAAACGCTCCGTTTAATATTCATCCGATTTCTTGCGATATTAACGCCGTCGATCATTAACGTTTGAAAATAATCGATCTTTGCGGTATTGCGTGCGTTACCATTATCATTATTTATCGCAATGATTTCGCGTTTATGATAAGTGAGGCGAGGAGTTGGATAATAGCGGCATTGGATGACAGTGCGAGTTTTTGCCAATCTTGACTTTGTTTTGTTAAAAATAGAGCGGCAATCTTCAAACTTACACCGCGGAGAGGTAGGTGCTGTGACAATGAGGACCAGAAGAGAGGCGTGATGGATTAATAAGCACGTGGAAATTTATTGATAGTAGCGCAGCAGACGCCTATAACATATAATGTGCTTGTAATAAGCGACACGTGTCACTACGTACGGGTATTTATATATCGGTACGAAGAACTCGTTTTGCAAAGCACTCGTTTGCGGATACCTTTGCGACATCGAACAAATGCATCGGCGTCTCGCGATTAAATTTTGTCGTTACGTAACGCGAGCGTTCTTTTTCGTTCGATCGGCAACGACGCGTTCGATGCAAGTTCCTCGGAAGTGAAAGACCAGTTTCGTTTGCACAGGAAGACAATTTCCTCGATCGAGAATTTTCTATTAAAACCGCGATTCATTATCAACAGACTGGTGGAAAGAACTGGCTTTCTTTGCCAGCGGGGTGTGCCGGCTTGTATTAGATTACGGCGTGCGTTAGACAAAAAGGGTTGAGAGACAGTGAAAGAGAGAGAGAGAGAGAGAAAAAGGTGATATGGCGTAGAGAAGGAACTGGTGCCCCGACAGCATCCAGGAGGAAACGGCGATCGATTAATCGTCGCGATAGCCAACGGTTTAATTAGCCGGTGAACGCGATTTATGTTGGCCTGCCGCGGTCGGATACGAAATTTCCGTTTTATCTACGCTAATCAGTCAGCTGGAAAGGATCTACCGATAGATTCCACGAAATATCTTATGCCCGCCATTTCTTCGTGGCGCTTCTTTTGGATTTTGTTCATTTTGTTCGTTTCAACGATGAAATTTCATTTGTTTTTCTTTTTTTTTTTAATATTCTTGAACATTTTCCTTTTTCAACTTTTTCAAACAGAATTGCTTGTTGTAGAAAACTTTCGCCTCCGTTCGTTGTAACATTGATGAAATTTCAAAGTGTTTTCTGTGTCAGAAAGCGTTGAAATACTTTCGCGAACAACTCTAAATATTGAAATATATATTTTTTTCTTTTCTAGAATGGATATAATAATATACAGGCAATAACGATCGAGTTTCACTTTGTCTGGTCGTTCGAAAATTTTAGACAGAGCATTTTAACCGAGGCAGACTGAAAATGGATGTTCACGGTGTGATTTTCCACTCGTTTAACGAAATTACACACTCGGATAATGATATTCAAACAAACGTTGCACGAGGTTCGTTCAACGAAATTTTCACTTAACGGCTGAAATTTCGTTCCGAGGAGTGGATTTCAGATAAATGGAGTTCTGTAACCGTGTGTGCTCGTTAAGAGAGAAATCATTTTACGGTTAACGGAGTTGTATTATATGATCGGCTTTCCAGTGAAAAGATTCACGATCCACGCGGTCTTCGGGACCACGAGATACTGGTCAGACTGTTTACGTTTCCACGTTTTTAATCGCCAGACGATTTTAATCAGCGTGAAACGAACAGAATTTTAAACGAACGTCAAGCATTTCGAGCTGCCGCCGATGTTTTTTACGGCAAAGTATTTCTCGTCCGGAGACTTTTTTTACCAATCGACGTTCGAAGCAAAATATTGACGCACTTGTAACATCCTTGCAGTCATTGTATTATTGAGTAAGTAATTACGTCTGTGTATAATAATTCAATCGTGCCTCGCGTCCGTGGATCATTAAATCGTACTACCAGCTACATAACCTGGAAAAAAAAGAAGGACGAATCTGCGTAAGAAGAGGAAAAAAATCGGAATATTAATTGCGACTCGTTATAATGCCACGATTAATAAAAATCAGAACGCTTGATTGCGCAACCATACGATATGCATTTCATCGATACGACGATTGCTACATTCGTGGCAATCGACACAACTTCAAATAGTTGCGCGCGTGTTTACGACCCTTCTTCCTCGACTTTTGCCACGGTAAAAGTCTTCGATTCCTCACACCTGTCGAGCCACGTTTCACGGTGTACTCTCGATGAATCTCTCTCACGTCGAATGTCCCCTTTGGCAACGCGCGAGCCGGTTGTTCCGATTTTTCCTGCCAGAAAGCTGCCCGAGATCGTAACGAGCGCACAGATCGCCAATAGAGATACGCCACGCTCGAAAGCAAAACTTTCGACAAAACGAGCAATCATTCGTGAATCTTTGCACGAACTTCTTAAGAGGTCCGCCGTCGGTTAAATCGCAGCGAGAAGTTCATCAAAGAAATCGGCGCTTCAAATCGTTCAGAAGGCTGCGTGAAACGTTAGGAATCGACATTTTCCTCCGTTCGTTCATTTACTTTTCATCATTTCTCAAAGATTTCGTATCAGACTAATCCTGGAGAACAATGTTTTAGAGGTTTGCACATCTTCTCGCTCCGCTGTCAAAGGAATCGCTAGGTGAAAAACGCGATCGTGCAGAAACGGACGATCGACACGACTCGGGGACTCGCGTTCATGGAACGCGTTCGTAGTCAAAGGACTTCCGGTCCTTCCTATGTGGCGTCTGAAAGGGCCGGATGCGTCGAGGCGGACTAGTCGGTCGCGGTCTCTTACGCAATCTCGCGTACTACTACGTGTCACTGTGGCGATCGTCATCGTCGGCGTGCCGGCGATGGACAGAGACGTGCACGCGCGCGAAATAAAGGCAGGAGCGAACGCAGGAGGGCAGAAGGATGGACGTCGCGACGTCTTTCGGTTGGAAGTGGGATCGCTTACGTAATTTCTTCTTCTCGCGGAGCAACTCGCGACCAACACACACTCAGTGAATTACCATTCCCACCGATCTCCGCGTGCATCTCCGTGTATGTATGAATGCGTGCACGCGTGGAAAGAGGAAGAAGCCGCGTGATCGCTCGTTGCGTTACATCCATCGTTTCGCGGAAATCTGACAATTCGTCGACGATTCGTTAACGCGACCGACGCGCGGTTTTTCGACGACAATAGAATATTTTTTTCACCCACTCGTCATTCTTCGCGCACGCTGGCGGCAAGAATCGCGGCAAGAATCCAGCAGCGGCTGGCTGGCGGATTCCACGCGACACGGGGAACAACGATGAAGCTGGCGGATCATTAATTGAACGGCGATTCGACGGAAGAATCCGCTGATTCACGAACGTTAGTGGTATACCGGAGGTGTATTCAATCGTGGGTATATACGCGTCTACTTTAGAAAATCGATTTCATCGTTCCGTCCTCGTTCGATCGCGGGACATTCTCGTTCGCGCGGATGATCCACGGTTAGCCGATTCCCTCTCGTTACGGGCCTGATCGTTAAGCCGCTTCCTCTCCCCCTCTCACTCCTCCTTTGGTTGGCAGCGTTACGGCGATACTCGATCGATGATGCGATTTTTTTTTGTTTTTTTTTTTCTTTTTGCAGAGATTCCTCGCGTCCCGTAGAAAAACACATTTGCGCGATCGATTCGCGACGAAATAAAAATTCAAGAGAAGAGAGACGACGGCGATACGAGATACGATCTGTTGCGCGGAAGATCCTGCAGCCGCGTCGTAGTCGACTGCGCAGAATTATTATTTTTCGCCGCCTCGCGCGTCACACTCCTTGACTAATAAGTCATTGACGCTCGTCGTCACGTCGTGTACGTACGGCTAGTAGTATTCCATGTGTCTCGACATCCTCAGTCGTTCCTTTCTAGCTTTCTATCCGTTCGATGAATTCCCGGATTCCTCGCGTCGCAGGAATTCAAACCGCGCACAATGCTTCGCCGCATTGTTCCACGTTTCTCGATTCCGTTGTCAATTATTCGAAAAGCGAACCGAGTCCGCCGGGAAGAAAAGCCGGCCGACTTTTTCTCGGTCCTCTCGCGACTGGCTGGTTGCAAGCTCGTTTCGACAGAGTTCGAATTTGTCTTGCCGGTAGTGATGACTCAACCGAGATTGGCATTTCGATTCGTAACGCTAGGTTAAAGTTTATTCTTCTTCAGTGGAAAATGACGAAACTGTAATTAGCTGGAAGAAAGTTGCGACTCGGTCGAAGATCAACGAATTTCTTCGCTTCAAGAAGCGAGGATATTTATCGAGAAATTAATTGCGCGGCGTAACAATTAAAACGGTGAGTCTTACACCTGCTTACGCCTCGGTCGGTATCATCGTATCGTTGTTGATTCGCACAACCGTTTCGATCAAACTGCCGCCACGTTACGAAACGTATCAATTTCCACGGATATTTTTTTGTATCCCGCGTGATAAAGATCGGCGCTCGTACCGACGCTCGTCCGATGAAATTAAAAATTAATTAACCTAAAATTGCGAGGCTCGACCTAATTTTCGCGAGATCGAAACGTCACGAAAAATTACAGCATCTATCCTTTTGAAATCCCGCGGTGGTAAGGAATACAATTTTTCATGAAAAATTAACGAGTAAAATTATCGTGTCACTCGTTCTTTCTTTCTTTCTTTCTTTTTTTAAATTTCTACCATCCGAAAGAAACCGAAATCGATCGAAAGGAGCAAGAAAAGGATCAGTCTACCCAGCGTGAAACGACCGTCGCGCGTCCATCAAAATCGTTATCATTTCATTATCTTGCGAGCACGGTTGTCGAGGATGGGCTGGCGAGCGCGTAGACGGCGTTGTTATTAACGACACGGTGTTTCCTGGAGAACTGGCAAGGGCACCAGGCACCAACTCGCCAGCTACAGGTGGTTCTGCAACAACGTTTCTCCTAGCCTGCTACCGATCGCTGTTGCTCCGTTCCTCTCCCTTTTGCCTTTTTTTTTTTTCATTTCCCCCTTTTGTCGCGGCTGTGCCGTTTCCCTTGCGCGCGCGGTTTAATACGCGCGACGCGATCAGATGAAAGCGCCGCGCCGCGCTCCCGGCCTGGTAATTGCTTGGAATTGCGGCCGGCCACCACGTTCAGCGTGATAAAATATTTCGCCTATAAAAAGCCGGTTCGGATGCATTATGGAATACTGAACCGCCGGCGCTTGAATGTATTATATATTATATCCATACACACACGCACACACATACATACACACGAGCGGGAAACTGGAACTGGTCGTTGCAGATTTCGTCGAGGATGGAGGAAATCGTTCGATTTGGCGAGATCACGTTGACACGCGCGCTTAACGCGCGTAACGATGATAGGATAGAGATCTCGGCATAAATAACTCAACGAGAGTGCCGACGTGACATTACGTGAAATTGTAATCGTGCAAATGCGAGTACGATTTGCGAGAGACGGTTTCGTTTGGCCACGATACCTAATTAAAAAGGCAATTTATATACAGAATTATCTGGTCAGAAGTGGCAGCGTCAACATTAAATAAAAGTGCAAATTTTCTCGATATAATGCTAATTATCCAGTTGTTATTTAAGTGTACAAGCGATTTAATCGTTTTTAAGATCGCGTAGAATAAAAATTGTACTGTGCGCGAGCAATAAACCACCTTGTTCGCATAGATTCTGTCGGCATTACCATAATTCTATCCCGCGACTGTGAAATACACTGTGAAACTTTCAAGTCGCCGCTATTCGTCAAACTATGCTTGAGTCATGCTAAAGCGACACTCAGGAATGTTGGACTTCTTATCAGGAAACTTATTCACAAACCTAACCGAGACAATTGAGGCTACTCGTACTACTTACGGCGACAGGAAGTTACTGCATAACAGAAGGAAAACTAGGAAAAGAACAAACGACAGTTATAGACTGTCTTGTTACTTCCCGCCGTTTTTGAATCGCTCGTTTCTTATCCAGAGGGAAAAATTATCTAAAAATCTTTCGAAATCGAACGATTTACATTAGATAATTTTCCCGTTTGTAAATTCAATTTCACCAAAAAAAAAAAAAAAAAAAAAAAAAGAAAAAGATGACTGAATCGAGTCGTTGGGTTCCTTGAAACGACCAAACTCAAATTCCCCAGTCGATGTCTGACTAATCAAGATCGACAAGATCGCCGGAGTCGGTGCTCTTTGTGCGTCAGCGTAAATGACTATATTTTCCATGGGATCGGTGGAAGCTTGGTCCGCGATGCGTATGCATGCAGGAACGCGTCAGATCTGGAAACCGTAGGACGACTGTGCAGCCAGATGCCGACGCGCTGCTTTGGATCCACAATCGAGCAACGGAGAGAGACGACGACAACGACAAGAAGAAGGAGAAGAAGAAGAAGAAGAAGAAGAAGAAGAAGGAAAAGAGGCGAAGAAGGAAGCAGCAGCAGCAAGCTGGTTCGTATAGGTGCGTCGTAATGACTGCAGCTCGGCGAGCGGCCGATGGATCGCTCGAATACCATGGTAGCATCGCGAAGCCGCATTTTTCGCGTAACTGGAAAGACTGAGCGCCCTTTCCTCTCTCGAGTAGCCTGCGCTTGGTAAAAGCAAAGAGTAAGAAGAGGAGGAGGAGGAGGAATGGTCGAAGAAAAGGAGGACGAAGGACGACGACGACGAAATGTAAGAGGAGACAGAGACAGAAAGAGAGAGAGAGAGAGAGAGAGAGAGAGAGAGAGAGAGAGAGATCGAAGGTCGAAGAAGGAAGACAAGCGTGACTATCGTGGCCGATTACTAGGCAACCAAAAGGAAAACCCCGACTCGTAGGTGGCGTTTTATCGTGATTAGAAAACCTTCTCGTCCTCTTCTCGTCCGTCTGGTCTTCCTCTTTCTTCGTGTTCCTCATCGTCAAGCGGACGCTGCCAGTTTCTATCCTCGAGGCTAAGATGGACTGCCACGCTCGAGGGATCCTCTGACGCGTCGCATCCGCAGCGACGGAATTCTTACATAACCCGCGCCACCTCTCGTTCCACGTTATTGTTGCCGTTGCCTTCGTTTCTGTCGTTTGCTCGAAATGCCGATGTCGTCATTCCACCGGGGATTCAGCTGACGAGCAGCTGGCAAGGGGGGAGGGCGCGGGAGAGGAGGGGTACTCGATAGTTGCACCAGAGACGCGAAATTGATTCCGGCGAGCGAGCGCAAACTCGGGGATTTTCATCGACGAACTTCGTGGAAAATTCACAGGTGAATTACTAACGAAAATTCCAACTTTTCAACGTTCGAATTATTCCTCTCTGGTTACTTTAATCGCTGACGCTTCTGGTGGTCTCGAGGAAGAGGAGATTGTCTTGGTTGTACCTTGCGAAGAACTATAAAATGCGGTTCACGCGTTGGAAATCTTTGAAATTCTTCCATTCTTCTCTACATCACAAATTCTTACGAGACAGTTGTAACTTAGAAAATGAATCTCACCGATGATTTTCACGGGCAAATCTATCAAAGATTAATCACGAATCCTCCGTGTGAATTCTTCCGTTCTTTCAATTAAAAACTAATTAAAAATTTAAGTATTCCTTTAAATGTTTATGCTGTTCTGCGAGTGTCGCGTCCCTGACGTGTCGATTGAAACGAGCGGTATCGATCGACACCCGTGACGAGGGTAAAAAGTGGAACGAGAGGAGGCGCCGCGGCCTCCGCGAGGCGCGAATCTCGCGGTATGAAATCGCCGCGGCGAGCGAGAACCTTACGAGGCTTTATAATAGATCGGAGAGCTGGTCGTGTTCTCAGGACGCGGCTCGGGGAGAAAGAGAGAAAGAGAGAACAGGTGCGTGACGTCAGGTGGGCAGCACCTCAGGGCCGCGCGAGTCAGGCCCCTTACTACTTTTCACTGAAACAGATCGCTGGTCAAACGGCGCCGCTCGCAATCGCGTACACGCGCGTGGACACTTTTGCGTCGCGAGCTGAATAATCCGCGACTGGAATTGATCCGAACTGGCCTGTCTGATCGTTACGTCTCTCGAATCGATCTCACTTTATTCGTCTGTAGATCGATCCTGAGCTGAGGAACTGACGGACCGGTGTAGTATAAAAATAGCGCGGACGAAATTGAAGTGAAAGAGAAGTTTGAGGAAAAGTGACGAGAGGTTGCAGAGAATTCGTTTTGAAATATCGAAATTTGCAAAATTGAAAGCTTTGAGAGAGAGATGTAACGACGACCGAAAGGATACTCGACTTTTGGAGCTTTTCATGATTTCCCAAAGAATTTTTTAGTGGTACCATAATATCAGAGACAGATAGTCAAAAATTTTGCTATAGTCAATGGAAGATGCTATATTTTTCTGCAATGTAAGAGGAATCTTTCTGCGACGAATTTTACTATCTCACAAAAAAAAAAAAAAAATTAAAAAATAAAAAAATTAAAAAATGTGGAAAATATCCTGAATGTGGAAAGTAAGAGGTAATGACCCGACGCGATCGTAGAAAGCATGAAGCAGATGATGGCTTTCCCGATTGTAGAAAACAGCAGTTTGAAAGAAAAAAAATCGAGAGTGAGGCAGGAACGATGGAAGCGTAAAACAATCTCGAGGGTGAGACGAATGATCTATTCGAGGTCTTCGACGAGCGCTAGACTGGTCGTTGAAACGGAGAGAACGTTCGAAGCTGCGGCGGGAAGGAAGGCGAGGACAGAGAGCCGCGCTTGTAAATTATGTATGAGAGTGTACTCATGGGGGATTACATAATGGCTTGTTTACGGCCGCATGTAAACAGCAATCAATCAAGCCAGCCACAATCGCTGGCACGTTTCGTCCAGAGGATCGTCGTTTCGATGCGAGATGGCGAATTATGGTAGGTGCAACACGGAGTGGTGGAAAATCGGGAAACAACACGATGAGAACGAAGTGTCGCGATAGCCTCTCTGGGATCTGGATCGATGAGTTTATCAATTATTTATGACGATTGGCTGTCACTCGATCGTTTATTTCTGTCACTTCAGTTTTTTTTCTCGAAGGATCGAAGAAATAATTAAACAATTACTTTCTCATTGCCTTCGGTCTTTTTTTTTTCTGCTAATCGCTTGCTGCGAGACTCGTGACTCGGATTTGCAGAGCAAATTAAAAGTGGAAAGACGGGATAATAGATATAAATAAATATATTTTCCCGAAATAATTAAGACTCGGGGCAATCTAGAGAAATTTCATTATGTTAATTCTCATTAACTTTAATTCAGATCAGACAGATTCTCATCTCAATTGCGCACAAATCTTCGATTTTGATCGATCCACTGACTGACTGATTAATGACACCATAGAACTTGAAGTTGGATAATTGCGGATAATAGGTCGGCAAGATAGAAAGGGCGGGAAGAGATGCAAAAAGAATCTTCCTGATGACTGCAAGTTTTCCGCAACATGGCTCACGGTGGCACGGCGCGTTTGTAAATTACACGAATTAATTCGAGCGTTCCTCTGAAGACTAGCAGTCGCTCTTAACGAGCGTTTAACACAACGGGGCCTATGCGAACGATTATTAATGACCGCGAATGTATTAAGTACTGTATGAACGTCCCGAGAAATCTATTTGCATCGTGCACGCTCGTAAAGATACTTCTTCTTCTTCTTCTTCTTCTTCTTGTTTTCACCGGACGAGCTATCGCTCGCGACACGTCGAATTAAAACTTTATCAATCATCCGATTCGAACTCTTGAATCAGCTTCCGCTTTCTCGATTTCCTTCTAGAATCGAATTCGATTTACCACGATGAAACGGGGATGACAAATAACACTGCCTATCCGCCTTTTCAACGACAACGTTGTTGCAACGTTCTCTCTCGCGTCGAGAGACGTCGGTTTATCCAACGATTCTCAGGATCTCCGCTCTTTCCTATGCCCTCGACCAACCTCCACCTCTTTCTCTTCTTTCGTTCTTCTCTTCCCCGCCAGTTCCCGATGCAAAAATGTAATTAAAGGCGTGCGCTCGCGCGGATCTCTGCACGCTCACACGCGAACACACACATACACACGTACGTGCATATAATGAAAGTGGATGGCAACCGGCCGCACTGTGCGAGTGAATGACGCCCGAAGGCCACGAAGGTGCCGCAACATGTGTGCAGTTGCAGTGGTTACGTGCACACGCACGCAACGAGCGCTCACAGCACGTACGTACGTACATAAGTGCCAGTTAGACGTTCAGCTCTACGCGAAAAACGCCTCCCGTCCCGCGGGAAGACGGCTCATCGATTCGCCATGGAGGCCAAGGGGGAAAAGAAGAAATCGCTTGGCGGCCGGCCGGTGCGTTCGGGTGACACGCGGACTCGCGAGAAATCCATCAAGAAACAGGAATTTCCTATCCCCCTTCTTCTCTCTCTTCGTTCGCTCCGCGAATGAGTGAAAACGTATCGTGTTGTTTTCGTCAAAGTACCAAAGTACCATCGGGATTGGAGAGAAAATTCCTTCTCTCACTTTCGTTTCTCTGGACAGAGTGAATTTGTCTTTCTGTATTCTACGGAGTCAGTGAGATTTAACCTCTCGCGCTGGAATGACGTGCCACGCACGTCGAAAATATTTGGCCAAAAATTGCTATGTTTTCTCAGTTTCAAGTATATTGAAATATAACCCGGGCAAAGCAGATAATAAATTCATTACTTCTTGGTAATTTCTATCCAGTGGTATATCGATGAATTCAAAAAGAAGAATTGTTGTATTTGGTTACTCGTTATGGTCCGTTACGGACTAGTTACTAGCGCAAGAAGTTAAGAGACACAGGGCAAGAGATTGATCGGAAAAATGGAGACGACGATCTCGGTTGAATCGCAATTGGCGTAATTTAGCGTGAAAGAATGATTTCTTGTACAATAATGGATATTAAAAACGAAAGGGCGGGTATTTCGGTAAAGAATACTCGGCACAAGACACGGTAGAGGAAGCCTAACGTAGCTCGTGTCGAGGAGAGGAACGATGCCAGGCCGTAGCTACTTTCCACGTGTAATTGGGTTAGATACCACTCCCACCTTTCCTTTTTTACCCGCGAGATTTCCCATTATTCCTCCGTTGGCCGGCGATCCTCGCCACGACCAGACGATCGATTCCTCGCCGAGGCGATCCCTCGTTTGTAACCGGAAGAGACGCGGGAAAGGTAAGGCGAGGCAAGAAGAAGAAAAAAAAATCCATCTCTCTCTCTGCAGGTTCAGAGTGCCGCGCGTTGACTCCACGCTAATAGGCAATCTCTCTTTCTTCCCTCCCGCGTTCCCCATTCCGCGTCTCCTTTTTTCTTAATCAGGTAGACACAGCCATTATCTTCGCTTCCCCACCTTCGTGAGCGTGGCGCGGAGAGAGCTTCGAAACACGCGTGATACACACGCAAAAGTCTAGGAACTCTTTCGTAAACTTCCAACTTCCAAATTTTCATCGCGTTCGATTCGCGGTGTCTTTTGATGAATATTTTCTTTTCGTTTCCTTTTTCTTTTTTCTTTTTTTTTTTTTTCGTTTTTTGTTTTCGAGGGCAGTTAATAACGTAGAAGGAGGACCGTATCGCGCGATGAAACGTCTGTCGCACGAGCGATCCGGATCCCCATGCGAGAAGGATGAAATGAAAGAAGCAAAGAAGCGACGCTCGTGAGGCGTGAATGCAATTAACGCGATAGTTTCTTCTATTCAGTGCCGGGACTTAATTGCTGGACGCCTTACGTTTGGTTTTCCATCAAGCCGGACGCAACAACTTTTCGGCCTTTCGGTCCTCTCGCGTCGCGAGAAAGCATCATTCACGGAGGGGAAAATGTGAGCAGAAATGTCGAAGGTAATTGAAATAGAAAGATGCATAAATAAACCAACTGTAATCGTACATCAATATCATTTCAACCCTCGACTGATAACGTGAAAGAGGGAAATCTAGAAATTGTTATAAATAAATTTGCTAAAAATTGTTGGAATTGTTAGAATCCTCCGAAAACGCGTGTAAAACTCGTGTCGTGAAAATTCTATAGCTATTAAAAGAATGAAAGAAAGAAGAAGAAGAAGAAGAAGAAGAAGAAGAGATATTTCGGCGATTGCCGAGAAGAAAAGCAAGGGGGCCGGTGAAGAAGGAAGAGGCACAACAAGTTGAACATTTTTTAATAAGAGGATGCAACTAAACGAGACGCGACGGAGTTGCTTTTGTTTTTGGAGGTCAGAACGAGAGGAGAGTGTTGAGCAGCACTAATTGACCTCAGGGGCCCGACTGACCCGGCGTGCGTCCGAGCTGACAGCCCGGACCAGCCGACGATTAAACTTCCCGTTAATATTGCTCGCTCGTTCTCCCTCTCCTTTTATCTCTCTTGTTACTCGCTCTGGCTCTCGCATACATACATACATACATACATACGTACACACGGTCGTCCCTTTCTCCGTTGCCCGTTTCCTTTTGACCGCGTGGTTCGTCCTTACACGAGCTTATCGTGCTCGTCCATCCGATTCCCTCTTCTTTCCACCACGATTTCGGCCCCTCGTCCCCTCCCTGGTTTCTTTTCTAACTTGCCTAACCACCTACGCCTTGGGTAGGCTACTCTTGGGGAGGCATATCTATGAATATTTATGGTGTAAAGTCGGCGGGCCAACCACTGCAACGAGTATTGTCGAAAGTTGGCGAGCACGGTGGTGGTTAGAACCATCCCCCTTCGCGTCGAGTATCTGCTCGCTCTGGATTCGATGCGATGTATCACGCGATTGCGTCGTTGAAACGGCGAAGGAGTTGTGTGTTTAGCCGGGTCATGAGGTTTTGGAAACTCGTCGATGATCCGAGGGGCTGTTTCACCGATTCAGCCGTTCTATCTTTAGTTCGAACGCAGTGGAATTTTAATATCGTTGCTGTATCGAGGTCGATTCCGAAAAATCCTAACGATGAATTTGAAATTGATTCGTCATTCGTTAATGCGGACGAATTTTGAAATAAAAATCTGAAATCAAATATTCGTCGCGAACGAGAATCAAAATCAGTGCCACTCGGGCGATGCCAGAAATATTCCGTAGCCGTTTCTCTTCGTGAACTTTTTACAATGATCGCGGTAATTGACGAATTTTATGGAGGACATTCGTGATGACGATCAGCTCTGTAACTGTCGCCATCGAGGCCCCTCTCGCGGAACAAGTATGTATTTACGACTTTGCACGTGCCCTAAATAATGTCCAGAACGCTCGGTGTATGTACATCTAGAAAAATAGGTACGCGTTCCCTTCCGGTTCCATTAGCGACCGCTGAGGGCACGCCTGCAATCGCCCAGCCATTTTCACTTCACGGTTCAGAGGCCCCCTCTTTTTCGCCGCGATCTTCAAACTATTTTTCTGACGGTCGCCGGAAGTCGTGCGTTACTATATCGAAACGGGGAGCGCGGCGGAGGTGAAATTTCGTGGCCGGAGAGAAAATTTTCGTGGCCGTTTCCGGATCTGCTTGTCGGGGCGCCTGTCCGGACTTCAGAACCGGCGAATGAGCGAGCACGAGAGCACCGACACCGACGAAGGGGCCCCTGTCATTATTTCCCACAGCCGCCGTATGTTTCTACGGTTCCGCTAGGCTAATCCCCAAGACGCGGCGAGAGGAACGATAGTGGGAATACGGGGAAGCGAGAGTGTATGGAGAGAGAGAGAGAGAGAGAGAGAGAGGGACGCCACTGTGAGAGGAAGGAAGGATTCCTCGAGGGGCCCCGCGTACAACCTGTCGTGTCCGCCTTGACAAAACAGCGAAATTGCCTTGGGGGATAACGGCGGCGGCAACCACGGTCAAGAAGAGCAAATTCTTCTTTATCAAATGGAAAAAGAAATTGCCGGCCGGAAAGCGGTAGTTTTATGAAAGCACTGATAGACCTTTCTCACGGACGGACAGACGGTTTCTGCCTTGTCGTCGTTCGAGCCCCCTTGTCGTTTCTCCAACAAGGCCCGAAAATCGGGAATCGAAAGTTCAACGTGACTGTTGAAATATCTAGGACTATCAAAGTAAACATATTTCGAAAGTAAATTTTATACATTGGAGAAAAATTACTCGACAAAGCTGAGAATAAGATATATTTCGTACTTTTCGATCGGATCATATACGATGCGTTGATCTGCTTCGCGAAGGAATCTCTTTCACAAGCTGGTCGCTTCGACCAAATCCACGACAAATTAAAATTCCGTGGACAAGAATTCGCAAAACATCATCAGCTAAAGCCTCCCGAGACTGTTTGATATCAGCGAAATATGATTGAAATACAACTTAAAACTGAAGAAATTCAACCTTGCGGCAATTAAGCCGCCCATTGTTCCCCCGCGTACGCGAACATCGCAAGCCTCGTTTGTTGATTCGTTTAAATCGTTCGGCGTAAGTAGAAGTATTCCATTGTTTACAACCGGGAGGAATTATCGCTTGATTTTTTGCCAACCAGACACTTGCGCGTACATTCGTAAGGACTTGATGTGAATTATGCAGGTGAGGCCAGATATGAAAGCTAGGTCGCCGGGGTTCGTAGGTTCGTGGTCGGCATACCGTGGTGCAGCGGCATCCTGCCTTTGTGAACGTTTTTCTACCTCTCATCCCCTCTCTTTCTCTCTTTCTCCCCTCTTTCTCGTAGTTATTGCACTGCGTACGTAGTAGCGTGCGTGGTTAACGAAACATTCGCGCGATTCCAGAATAGCACGAAACTTGCGTTAAAAATAGCAAGCTCCGGCGATAATTTGCGTGGAAAATCAAGCTCCTTTGTCCATCTATAGAAAAATCAAAGGCACTGTTGAAGGAAACTCCAAAGTCAGGCATAAGTGTGCCGACGTTTTCCTATGAACCGCCGCGCGCCAGTTCGATAAGGAGGAAGATCGATCGACGACTCGTGTGGCGTACACACACGAAAAAAAAAAAGAAGAAGAAGAGAAAGAAGCATACTGGCGTGGTAAATAAATTCACCGCGCGTGTGTGTGTGTACGTGTGTATGAGCCTGGTGGTGAAAAGTTGCCGAGTAAAAAGTTGGTCGAACAACGACGGCAGGGGGGAGTGGTTGTCCGGGACTATTCAGGAATGTTCGATCTCGTTCTTCGAAAGGGCTCGTCAGATCGGTGTCACTCGCGTGTAAGTTTCCACGAGCAAGTCACCAAGTCGACGTTTAATTCCGTAGTGGGTGTATCGACCTAGTGGGAAGCATGAGTTAATAATAACAAAGAATCTGGGCCCTCGTTTCGCTGTCGTTGCCCACGTCGCAACGCAGAAGGGGTTCGTAATGAAACGAAGTTAACGAATCGTTAACAGGCGTGCCTATCGATCCTCAACATTGTTGCTCGTTGCCGCCCGATGTATCGGTGGGTGAGGGGTCGCGCAAGGAAAAAGTTTGCCATTTAAATTGTCGGATAAACTTGTCGCGCGTACAACTTGCACGGCCGCGTGTGTGCACTGGCTAGGCTTTCCTCGTTGGATGTAATCCGAATCGAACCAAGGCAGGACTAGAACCGTCCATGTCATCCTCAATCGTTGACATCGTCGGTTCTGCGGGTCTATAGTATTCCACGAAAGACACGTAGTGACTCGCGGCAGAAACTTTTCTTTTTTTCGACATTTCCGCCGCAGAAACTGATAACTATAGCGTCACCGGTTCGATGAAGTTCAACCGACGTTTCTATGACGTTGACGACGACGACGGAATTATACCACATTAACAGGTCTTTTATGCACCATCGGCATAATGGTGTGTTCGTTAAGCTGATGAATTCGTGAAACGAGTATAAATGGCAGCATGGAATTGGAAGCATCAGAGTAGTCGAGTTGAATTCGAAAGATTTCAAATAGCTCATCGATAGAAATATGAATTTCGATATATTTGAAATCAATCGTTGTATAAATAAATTTCAAATCAATCATTCGTGTATCAGTGCAGACGCAAGTTCTATCTATTCCACTTGAACATTAACATTGAAACGTTAAATCCGAGTACTATAATCATGAATTTAACTTAACCGAGAGAAGTCTTCTCGAGTTCCAAATTCTTTCATCTCGAGACTCGTAGCAGATGTCTCTGTTCCCCGTCATCCTGTTTAAAATTGAAAAAAAAAAATTATTCGAAATTAAACGTTCCCGCGCTTCTTGCACGCGACCGTTACCAGTTTCGTGTTGTCGAACGACGAAATCGACGATCCGTGAAACCGTGATGCGGCGTCAGCCACGATCTCGACTAGAAGGCTAGTCCAGCCAAACGTGGCATTAGGATATTTGCACTTGCGTCGACCGTGCTGTCGTAACTTCATTGGCAATGGAACAACAGAATGGTCTTTCCGAGTCACAACAGTGAATCGTAGTTAAATTCGCGTGCACGGTATTACTGATTTCATGGAAAAACCTTCGAATTTATCACAGAGAAGAATCACGATTGATACGAACGATTGGTTCGTACGTGTAGACTACCGAGTTTCGCGAACAAATTAGGACTACGTGTTCCAGGATAACGGCCTGGTTAATACGTATACCTCTTGAGGGGTAACACGATAGCACCATCGCGGCCCGATTTACAAAGAGGATCGATCGACAAAGGGCATCTGATAGAGGCTACGCCGGGATCTTGCATTGAATGGATCGCGGTCGGTTCGTGGTGTGGTTTACGCGCTCCTAAACGCGAGTGGTATGATACCGGGGTGTAAGGCTGTGAACCTTTAAGCCTGACTTACACGTGCCAATTTCCAGCAATCCAATACCACTGTCGAGCGAACTTGCACACTGGTCACGAACGCCGGTAGCATCGAGAATCTGGCAAATTTTCATTTTCAAACGTCGCCGTTCACCGAAAAGGTAGTTGTTCGTTCGTTTTCTCGATCGTTCGTCGAGACTGCTCCTAGATTTATTCGTCACTTGTCGCTTACAAAAGTAAAAAGTTGAAATACGTAGCCCGCCTACAAAAGTGGAAAGTTGAAATACGCCGCCAAGGAATGTTGAAGTCGAGAATTTTTAAATATCGATTCTCGCTTACAAAAGTAAAAAGTTGAAATGTTGAAGTCGATAATTTTTAAATATCGATTCGTGAAAAAACTGAAACTGATCTTGACGAAAGATTACTATTTGAAAATTGGTCTTCGTTAACGAAGCGCTCTAAAATGGAGAAAAGAGAGAGAGAGAGAGAGAGAGAAAAGATGAGTACTTGAGTGAATCGATCTGACAACGAGAGAAATTCAGACTTCTCGCGTTCTTCCAGTGTGAGGTGGGCTTAACAAGGGGCCTCTCGATCCTACGGTTTTGGAGGAAGAGTACAAAACGCGAAGGGCCCGGAGCAAAGACGAGACGGTGGGCGGGGCGCTTCTCGAGCTCCAAGGCGATCCACTCCGACCTCTACCTTCTTACTTAGAGAGATAGTAGGCGCGCATCAACGCGTTACATCTTTCATGAAACAGCAAATGAGAGTTAGAGATTGTACGGAGAGAAGCGGTGGCGGTGTGTGCGCGTATGGACGCGCGTGCTTTTGCACAGGAACAAACGGAACAAACGGCAGCTGCCTGGGATACCGGTCGGGATCGGTCGAGCCCAGGTTTGATTCCTGACAGCGCATTAAAGTCGCTCCTTTCTTCGGACTTCGTCCAGTTATAACAACCCGCGTCCGAAATGAGTCGCGCGGTGTAATTGCGAGGCGCAAACCGGCCAGTCAGACAATAATTACGGCTGCACACCAGCTTACGGCTCGTCAGCTACGGCACGTTCTCAAGAACGATCGGTATTGACGTTCGCGATGTTGATCAACGACGTTGAGTCACTTTCGCTGCGTAAAAGAGCACGCGGAAGGAGTCACTTCTCGCCGTGGAATATTCAGAACCAGAATTTGAAGCCGAAGCGAGACACGAGCTATCTGAAATCTTGAAACTTTGAGTCTCTAGCTATTCGGGGGAAATATTCGGGAGTCCAATGATGCGAATTTAGAATTCCTCGTCATGGAAGGAAAAAAATCACGGCTTTCTCGTAAATCACAGTGATATATAGACACGAGTCTATCGTTGTCGTGTAAAAATCACCGGTCGATCGTGCGGCGTCATCGTGATATCATTAGTCAAATGCAATAATTATTTCCATTAGATCACACGTACTCGACGTGTCGTGCAGCGTGATCGCCGTTAATGCCGGATTGACAAAAAATCCTAACGATTGCCAGCGGCAGTCAGCGTTCGAATTCAGTCAACACACACGCACACAGACACACCGCGAGGATGTGTTTCTTCGTCGAATATTTGTTCTCGAGGAAAATTGACGGGGCATATCACCTTGTGATGAACGGGATCGTGACGGGGGCGAACGAGGATTCGAGAGAGTTGCAGAAGATCTGGCGAGGTACTGCACGTCCTCGAGTAAGAAGAAGACGTGGCGGATCGGATCGGATCGGATCGAATCGATCGGCGATCGATGCCGATTGAGACGTTACCCAGGATGCCGCCTTCGGTCCTTTTTATTCTTCTCTGTGAGCTTTGTGTGCAGAAACGAGATTGACGAACGATGTGTCAGCGGTGACAACTGGCGCATGCGCTGGCTGAATACAAAATGAAGCGGACGTTCGGTTGCCCGATCGGCTTCTGTTCGCCAGCTCGCCCGCAGCCCCACGTGTCCGTCTTTGCCTGCTCGATTTTTACAATCTACCGAATGAATAATCGATCGCCGTCGCGGACGATGGCGAATTCGTCGGTCGACGCCATTTGTCATCACCTTCGGAATCTAACGACACGTTCTTTGAACCCGCGAATATACGCGAGCAAGTTTCTTGTTTGTCTCACTTGTCGTATGTACGAATGAATCGATTAATTATAGACTCAGAGCGAGATGAATCAACGTTGTTTTGTTAGTTGACAGAATGTGTTACAAATATATCTTGGGAAGGTAGTTCGAAGTTCTCTGGTCACGTGTCAAGTCTCTAAATGGCGAAGGAATTCTAAATGGCTAAGGAAACAACGCGAAAAAAGAATTAATCGCTTTCGTCGGAGAGCAGGCTAAACTGGAATTGATTTGAGACGCATCTGTTTACTGTGAAATTCGCAATAAACGAGCTACACTCGACTGAGCGATAGCCGAGCAATTACGTGATGTTAAAGAGTTGAAAAAAGGAAGAGGGGAAAAAAGATGAATAAAGAGATCATCATGCGGAGGAACTGGTCGCGTCTGACTGCAGATGCTCGTTTTCCCTTTTAGACACTGTAAATACCTGGTTTTTGTTTTTCGTTCAATTAAAGTCGTCCGGGAACCTATCATATCGGTGAACCTATATCACAGATCGCTAAAAATCGAGTGCATTCACGCGAGCCGTACGCGAAACAGCAATCATTCGGGTTCGTTTAATTCTTGCTGCGTCGAATAAAAACCGCATAAATAGACCGATAAATTGAATCGATATATACATAGCTTGTCAATCAAGGTCGTGCCTCGCCTCGCGGAAATTCTCACAGTAGAGGTATAACGTCACGTAACATTGGGTTACGTAACAGTACACCTGCTTGCCAATGATCCAACGAAGACAGCTGCAATCTTTGATATCTCTGCCGAAATACACTGTCTTCCAACCCCTCTCGTATAAATTAATCGATAACCATCCACCGGGTTATCTCGTCTTAGCCAATTAATCGTATCGTCGTATATCATCAGTCGTAACATGTTTATTGTTGGCACAACAGGGGGACCCATCGAGAAAAAGAAATTCATTCAGTCATTTTCGCAGCTCGTTTCGAACTTATTTTCTTTAAAATTATACACGTTATTTCCCAGTTTATTATAAATCGTCTCAAAACGTGTTTATAGCAATTCGTAAATTACCGGAAAAAAGTAAAAGTTCCTACAGATAGACTCTAGTTGAAGGAATAACAAATGCCGAGGTAACAAAGAGCGTCTTCGTATTGTAGAGAGTAGGTGAACACCTACGGAGGTCGGCACCTCCCTCCACGAGATCGGGACAGGGTTGTAAAACGTGGGCCAGCCCGGAGCAATGCCGCAACTATGCGGTACATAGGGTCGCCTTGGCGGCAATAGAAGGAAGGAACGAGAAGCTTGTGTGCAACGGATCAACGGATGGGTGGAAAGGGGAGGCAGAAGGAGGAAGGACGAGAGGAGAGACACGAAGGGGAAGCCGCCATGAAACAAACGAATACCGAAAGGGCTGGGCTGCAGGAGCGAGGGAGAGAACGACAGCCAGAGAGAGAGTTGCTCGGCTGTCGCGGCGGGGAAAAGGGCGAAGCAGCAGCAGCAGCAGAAGAAGAAGAAGAAGGCGACCCGGGTAAGAAACCGAGAAAGCAAAAGCACGGGGACGCTGCCACTTCAAACGACCCGCGCATTCGTCCTCCCTCCACTGCTTCGAGGTGGTTGCCGCGGCGGTAGAACGGATCACGAGAGAGGAAGTGAGACGGCGGAAAGGAGGAAAAGGACGCGACCGGTGGAGGTAGGGGCTGGCCAGGACGACTACTCTGGATTCCTATAATTGTTCATTTTTGCAAATTCCCGAGTTTTTGCCCGGGTGAGCCCTGCGAGTTCGGTAACCCCGCGCGATCCGACCGTTTCGTGGCTCTTGGCCCGCGTCCTCGGTGTCACTTTAAGAAGAGCCTCTGTGGCTTCGCTCGTCGAGACGAAGTCTCTGCGTTTCTCTGCCGTTCTGTGCTGCGTGATTCGAAATTCTTATAACCCTCTTACACTCTTCGATTCGCGCGTAAGATTAGATTGGACTGGATACGAAGGCGTAAGACTATATTCTAACATTGAGCTTGTTTCCATCATTGAATTGAATTGTATTCAATTGAAAATTTCTTATAACCCATCGGAATCGTTCTGCACGCTATAACATCGACGTAAGAGGATCGATATAATAGGTACGTTCGTGCGTAGTTATTCAACCCTCTCAGGGATGAATTTATTCGAGATTGATATTTATTGATCGTGTCGAACGCGACGAAGAAATATTGAACGCGATGCAATGGGTAATCGGTGATAGATAAAATGTTTCTATCTATTAAACGGTTTCGCGCGAAACGCATCAGTCGTTCAAAACTTCAGAAGTTTCTCCCCATCTTTTTCTTTTTAATCGCTCGAAATCTTTCCCAGAAGTCGTAGAACGTAGGGGTGATATTTGCAAACTGACATGGTGCGAATCGCGAGTTTTTGAACTAGGACGACTCGTTACCGGATAACAGAACTCGCGAGTCTTCTTTTTGTTCGTTCGAAACGTAATACGATTTTATGAAATCCTCTCTACGAAAGAACTATAGGAGAGAGAGTCCGAGGGTCGCGAGGCTTCCAAGGGGGAAAGAAAATCTTGAAGGGAAATTACAGTTTTCGCATCACGAAAATTCACTTTGTCTTCTTCGTGGACTTTGTGAAATTGATGACTTAACTATAGCCCATGTGGAACGGTAATTTTCTTATAAAGCGGCGGAGCTTGGTATCGAAAGTTAGAATCGAACGTCTTTTCAATTATTCGAACGCGGTGGGGAAAAGGCTTTGAGAGGAGAATTTTAAATTTTCGTTGGGGCGAAATTCTGTCAAAATATCCAGCTATGCTTACGATGGAAAGAATTTATCGAGATATATATTTCAGGAGGAACGCGACTGAACAATTTTCCAGACAGATCGCAGAAATTCACTCCTCTCGCGTGAAATTTTTATTTCTTTCATCAAAGTTCCACCATTTAATAAGAGACAAAAATATGTATCAAGACTCAAATTTTTCAAAGATCATCAAGGTCGTCAACTATGAATCTTCTTGCCAGGCTACTTCTTCTCTCGAGACACTGAGAAATTTCGCATTTTGCGAAGGAACGAGAAAGAGAACGTGTCGATCGACGATGTTCCCCGAATTCTTAGATCCTCTCTCTCTCTCTCTCTCTCTCTCTCTCTCTCTCTTTCTCTCTCTTTGTCTTTCTCTTTCTCCTGCGGATTGTGCGCGACTGCCACGAGAGAGGGCTCGGATTTACCGGCGAAATGTTGGATTTATTAGATCGAGATACGCGTGGGCGTGCCTGGACGTGGCCCCCCCTGCCCACCCCTTTGGCCTTACCGTTAGCTACGTGCACGAGAGACTGTTGGAGGCTCGCGATGCACAAGCGATGAACTAACCTAGACACATCGTGCCGGAGAAACAGCACCAGTGGAAGAAGGGAACACGCACACGCGTAGGTCGAGCCGAGAAAGTGAAGGAGGACCATCGCCGACAGACGTGGCTTGATGAAACTTTGAAACTCCTTCTTCGAGACCAAGTTGTTGTTGCGCGTCGTTCTAGGAATCGAGAGAAAGAAAGGGAGAGAGAGAGAGAGAGAGAGAGAGGGACGTGGGGATATCGTGAATTCGATCGTCGGCGCCGAACGATGATTTATGGAAGAGAGTAGAGCGAGGAAGAGGGTGGATTCGTATCCGAAGAACGACCGACGAAGACGAGGAAGAAAAAACGGAGGAGGAAGAAGAGAAAGATCGACGAACCGAGGGAAAGCAATATGAAACCGAAGCGTCGGGGTTGTTATATACCATCGTCGATGGGATCCATGCTGCTCGTGGGAATCGTGAATCATCATCCCCCTTTGATGAGGAACGCGCGTGCGAGTCTGTTCTCCTTCGTCGGTAGGAAACGTTCGCCGCCAAAGTGCACGGTTCAAGGTAAAGGAATAGCAAAGCGACTATCGGTGGTGGATTGCGTGTGGTTAACGCGAAGCGTTAACGAGATGCGTAATGCCGGGAAAGAGGCGAGAGCGGAAGTCTACTAACCCTGGCGCTCTCTGGCGCTGGTGTGTATGTGTGTGTGTAATACCACGCGGCTCGCGGTGGAAGGGAAAGTGCATGCGGGGTAGCACGGTAGGAAGAGAACGTCGTAGACCTAACTACGACCTATCTAAGACCGATTCGCCGACACGCAAAAACGCCGCTCGGAGGAAGCCTTTTCCTTTACCTCCTGGCGGCCAAGCAACGGCCGCTGCAACTCGCCAGGTTATTTACAGCTTCTTGGCATGGAGGTGAGCTCTCGCGGAGCCCGACCACTGCCAGCAAGAAGGAAGTAAGGATGATTTATATCCGCAGCTACCAGTGCTGCTCCCAACCCGCGATAATACCAATCATTATCATCGCTTAATAACAGGCATTACTGCCAACATTGAAATAATGTGTGTGTACCCCAAGCTGGCTCAGCCATGGCTGACCCATTCTTACACCATCGCGAAAGATAGTCCCTTTCTCTCTCTCTCTCTCTCTCTCTCGCTCTTTCCTTCTTCCATTCTTCGTTACACACCGTCTTCACCAACCACCACCATCAACATTATGCCTTAACATCGCCACCTACTCTTTCCTCCCTTTTCTCTATGAATCTCCCGGTCCGAGAGACACGCGTACGTGTGTACGTGCAATATATGGCTACGTGCACGGTGCAGAAACGGGCCTCTGTGAATCACCGGTTGATATCGTAGGCTGGGGCGCCCTTTTTACCATAAAGTTGGTCAGGTGCAAGAGCGCGCGGGCGCGCGCCACAAACGAAACGCATTGCGCCGCCGGTGATCTTCCTGAAAGATCTTCGAAGAAGGCGGGGAAGACGGGAGGATGTTTTCGTTGCCTTCTCGGTGCAGGGATTCCTCGCACCGAGGGAGGAAAGAAGAGGGCGCGCTTCTGCCGGTCGAAACCCCTCGAGCCTGTTTTGCGCGAATTCTTCTCGACTCCGCCGTGGTTCTCCGACCCGAGGGACCGCGTTCGCTCGTCTCTCCTACTCGTCCAGGTATTTTTAGTTTCCGCCTCGTAATAATTTCTCGGAAAGTCGAACGCCCCTCTCTCCCATCCCTCTCCTTCCTTTGTGTTACCGCTTTTTGTCAATCACCCGGAGCTCCGGGGTGAAAAGTCTGCCACTTGGACAATTGGACTCGTTCACCAGAGGAGAGAAGCGTAAGACTGTTGGAAATAATTTTTATCGGCTGTAATATAGTAAGCGATGATTCCTGCGATGCGATTCAACCGAAGGTAAATTTGGTTGGCTCGTCGAATCTTCTTTGTGATTGCACTCATTAACCTTCAATTGGTACGGTGAAATGCTGGTTACGCAACCTCAGATGGGGTAGTGTCACTGTGATAAAAGAAGTAGGTTAAACGTACGCTTTATCTAGCCGTACTATTGTGCTCGTGTTAATATCTGTTCAACCTGTTACCAGTTTCTCCGCTCAACGCAACGAACGAGGAAACTTGAAGCCGAAAAATTGCCACCCACTTTGTGCAAACTTCCATTTCTCAGGCTGCGTAACGTGCAAAACTGTGTGAGATACACTTTGCACGATATCAGTTTCAATTGTACACGTAAAAATATATTTATTCTGTCTGCGCGAGTCTGTTCGTTAGGCGCGTTGAAACGAGAGCGACGTCTCGCGTTCGCTAAAAAAGGGAGGAATCTCGGGAAATCTTAAAGAGATCACGGTGCACACGCGACCGGAGTATCGAACGGGGATAAAAAGCGCCCCTCGCTGGCTGACCGACACGGTGGCGCTGGTTTTCGCGTGGTGCATTGAAAGAATCACGGCAGACCCGTGGCGTTTCTGCAAACATCGAACTCGTCTGCCGGTAATTATTGGTATTTGAGACACTGTGGGAGGTCCCGCGAGGCACGCCAGCACTTTCGATCCACGTACGCGAACACCGCCGCTGCGTGAAAATAATTATCGGCCTCCTCTGCTTCTTCAAGAGGCCAGCCAGCCATCGGCGAGGGAAGAAAGAGATATACAGCAACGAGGGAGAGAAACACCTCGACAGCCATTAATAAAGGAAAAACGAGTTTCCGTCGCTCTTTTACGTTCCTTTTCCTTTCTCCTTGGATTGGAAAAATCCCCCTTTGTTCCTTTTTTTTTTTTCTTCTTTCTTTCTTTCTTTCCACCTGCATCATCTGTGCCATTTCAAGTTCGAATCTACTAGAAAACTTATCGATTTTCTGCAATTTTCTGCGTTCGTGAGAAATTATGTACGTTTGAGTATCGAGATATCAACGATAAGGAATCTGCATTGAGATCGGTAATTGTAGATCGTGAGTTTTTCTTTATGCTCCGGAGCGCTAGATACCCGCAATTACCAGAAACTACTCTAACCCATGTCGCAGCGACGAGAAGCTTTAGATTGAAATGTCGTGTTGCGTCCGGGCGAAACTCGAGCGAAACGACGGCCGTCACGAACCTGAAACTCTTCATCGCGAAACCGCGGAAACCGCGAAATCGAATAATTCGTTTACATTTGCGCGGAAGTTTGTTCGTCAACGACAGACAGTTGGCGGCGGAGAAAGAGGCGAGTCGCGGCGGCGAGAATCGACAGAAAACCGATTGAAAACAGTCGAAAGAGATGGAATTAACGAGATAGAGGCAAGAAACTAGGCAATTACCTCAAGTATAAAATTTTCTCGAAGGATTTATAGGCTTGCACGTAGTCACGAATCGACGCGGTGGACTTTATTCTTCGGCCCATTGAACGCAATTAATTACACTCGCTATTTTTCGCTGTACTTTTCGCAAGTAACTCGACTACGCGGTTTCGTCAGGCGGTGTATGACAGGCGAAGCAGTGCGCAGAGTTTCGCGGTCTGGGCAGAAAAACAAGTATTACTAGATTCGCTTTTTTATCGGCTGGGAACACGGTTAAGTGCGTATTTTCCTATCGACGGCAAAAAAGAAAAAAAAAAAGTAAAAAATAAAGTAACGGCCGATTAAAGGCGTCAAATATTAACGAGAACGTGGTACGTCAGTCGCTGATAACGTGCGTGGAGTTTTATCTTTCTTGGAACTCGGGGCGCTCGCGAAAGGCAAAGTTCGAGAAATAATGTTCGAACACTTCGAAATGTAAGTTGTCTCGTGGTGTCGAAAAGGTTGACAAAACTGACATACGCTCGAAGGGAGATTCGATATTTTATATGTAGAACGTCGATCGAGTAAGAACCGAGTTGGGCATATCTGGGTGAAGGAAAGTATAGACAGCGAGGCAGAAGACGTATGATTATAGCGACAACGCAGGCCATTAGACAACGGAAACATCAATCCTGCGGCGCGTTGCATCGTGTACGACGACTTTCGTCGAATCCGAGGGAAAGTTTAAACCGTGTCGTTGCCGTCGACGATCCTGTCGCCGGACATCGTACAATAAAACAGCCTGGACGCGAATAAAGGGATGCACACACGCGTGAAACGATTGGAACGTACTAACAGCGACTGGCAGCGATTCTCTATAGCGAGCCTCCTCGTTTGGAGGAACAAATTACTCGTTTCCTCTCATCGATGTCCTGTTCCAAGGACCACTGTTGAAGAGCTATCGCTCGAAAGTCACTTCGATAATATTTTCCCTTTCTCGACTACGTTTTATACAGCGATTGATTGAAGATTCCTAGAAAAATCTCCATCTTCTATCGCTTTCTTCGTCTCTCGAACAATTAGAATCGTACGATTTTCGCTATTAGAAATTTGCTTCTTACGTCTGCGATTCTTACGACCGTTGAAGCTTTCAATTCAGTCTCAAGCACAGGGGAAAGGTAGGTTAGTCGCACAGACAGTTCTTTCAACATTGACACTCTGACAAAAAAAAAAAAAAACCCGAGATAAGAAAAAAACAGCGAAAACGAAATGCACGATAGAACGGTTGAACGAAGTCACAGGACGGATAACAAGGCCGGGCTGGAATAAAATTGAATTAAACAATGTCGTGCACGATTCACGTGGATCACCGATGGATGTACGAAAATACACACGTACACAGGGTCGCGCGTGCGAGCGCGCACACGAACGTACCGCGGAATAATAAGTCGTGCCATGCCGCGGATCGCGTGCCACGCCGCGAAACTTTCCCATTTGTAGCCGGTGGTCGACAGATACAAGCCGATAGCGAGACACGTCGGCCTGCAGCCTCTATTAGTTTTATTGCGGTAACGTCGATAACGCTACCGAGAGGCTGACGACCACGGAACGGCGGGAACGTAACGCGTAGACAAGCAGTTTTATTCGTCCAGCACATCCCTATCTTGACACGCACGAACGTGGCTAACGCGTCGATCGGATAATAAACGCGATAAGCCTCCAGTCGATGCCAGTCATTTTGATAGAAAATGGCAAGGGGAGAGATGCAGAGGATGGAAAGGAGGAGAGCTGGTTAGATCGAAGGAGAGGAAAGCAACGAGTCTGGTTAATTGGCCCTCTTTCAGCTACGATGGAACGCTGTTTTATATCGAGTGCGTTTCGATACAGATTCTAGGTGAATCGATTCGCTTTTGAGGATATACGAAACGAAACCAAATTTCGATTATTAGAATTATTATGGGACACTGTCTTACAATTGCATTGAGATTTCGGAGCGTTAATTTGCGATTTTATCATTATTGTTAGAAATTCGAACTCGAAAAAATATAAACGTTTTCCCAGGCAGTTTCGTGTCGATGGGACAGGCGAGTGAAATATTAATTATTATTACGATAGGGGCACCGCCTAACGCCGCGAAAGACAATGCGGTTGACATTCGCGTCGAAGTTGGCGCACCACTTTCACGCGGCCGTCGCCAAACACCGGGGCTGAACAAACGGTGTTCGCCTAATGATTCATACGCGAGTCCGTCCAGCAGAATCATCAATTATATTCGAGCCATTGTTCCGCGACTAGAGACCGGGCCTCCATTATCTAATACATCTAACCTACAAAACTCGCAGCCACGTCGCGGCACGCTCCGCAATAGTCGAGCTCCGCCACGAATCCACCTTTGAATCTTGATCAAATAAACATCGAAACATCGAGGGAAAGAAAATATTCTGAATCAAATGTGAAAAAATTTGCTCGACAAAGTTTCACTAATTTCGCAGGAAGAAAGAGAGGGGAATTCGTATCGATTCTATCGGCGCTTCGTCCGATATTTTCATAATAAATGATCGAAGCGCAATGTAAGAATCGCTAATTAATCGGTTTATTGTTCCGCGGCTGGTAAACCGAGTTTGTTATCTGCAGTCGATCTGTATCGATAAGTGCAGACGAAAGGCTCGCTAAAGTAGCACCGGAGGCATGTGTACGACGCCAGTGATAGGCAGATAAATGGACGGAGATAAACGAGCGGAAAGCGAGGGAAAGGTGGAGATACGGGGCGGAAAGACACATGTACGAGTGGTTATTCGCGGATCGACGTCTGCGGATCGACGACCACGTTTCGCAAGTGATCCGGTGTTACGTAGTGTTCCAGTAGCTGGGAAAAAGGGAAATGATGATGTGTATTTTCGTTGTATTTTTCTTTCCTTTTTTTTTTTTTCTCCCTTTCGATACCGTGAACCTCTGACTGGAAATCGATCGTTTTTAAGGTGATCCTCAGCTTTACTTTTGTAAAATACTCTAGAGCAAAATTTTTACTAATATCAATCCGGAGCAAAGGTGAAAAGACTAATCCAAGATCTCGATTAACCGAGAATAGTCGCGTAGATTGTCGTTTCGTTCCTCGGAATGGAAGATAGAATATAATAATATAAAGAGAAGAAAAGAAGAAAACACTGTTCCGCTTGTCTGTTTTCCTTCGCCCGGAGATTTTTCTCTTTCTTTCCATTCTAAGATCACGTCGATCGATCGAATCGAGGCTCTCTCTCACCTTCTCTTCCTTCGAGCCCGTGCGAAAGATCGTGTGCCCGATCTACGTTTTTCATCCCCCACTTCTTTCTCCTTCACGTGCCAATATCTCCGACTGTACAGTTACGATTCACGTTTGCACACGCACACGTGCGCACGAATGGCACGAATTGTTATTTTTCGCCGATTTCAAGGATACCTGGATTTTGAACGAATGTATCGCGTGTGATATCAATGAAATCTTTCAAGGTCTTAATTCTTTGACGCACGAACAGTACCAGTTGTTCATTAACCACGATCGAGAGGCGTGGAAAACGGCTAAGTGAAGCCACGAAGAGTTCGTGTATCGTGGGGGAAACATATCTTGCGTCGTGGAAAACTAAATTGAATCTCTTGGGGAAAATTGAAAAATCTCGCTCGAATTCACCAAGTCGGAGGCGCGCGGCTAAAAGCAACGAAAGGCGTTACACCGTCGATCGATCGCTGGTTTTATATATCGCCCTTTGAGCGACGGCATTATCTTATTTCCGGAGCGTACGTGCGCGGCTGATCGATGACTAGAGAGGTAGCCCGACTCGATCGTTCACCGGTCACCGTGATATCGATATCGAGAACCGTCTAGGTCTCTCATGGCTCTTTCAATAATAAATAACAGGAAGCGTGGCGGATGATCCAAGTGTGCGTAGCTTTCGATCACCACTTAGAGAGCCGCTGTAATTCACAAGGCCTTAAGGGTGTACGCACCCTTGAGTAAACCTTGGACGAATCTTCCCTAGAATACCAGCTGACTATTGGCGTTGGACGTTTGATAATTCTTAAGGTGAATTTCAACCGCCTGCGCTGGCAACTGGTTCGCGGACCATAACGAGTGACCGAACCGTATACATATTATTCGTCGCTTTCTTTTTCTTTTGAACTCGTCCGTACGATATCGCTGGATGGAAACTATTGAGAAGCAATCAACTAATCATTTTGCCTGGGTTACATTTATAATATACATAAGACTAAGAAATTGTTACAATTTGGGATAAAACAATTCTTGACGTCATTCCAACGCAAGAGATTAACAATCGGACGAATTTTTTTGTGAAAATTCGTTCACTTTAAATAAACTTTGAAACTTGAGTTTTAGACGAACATCGTACGAAGGACGTTGGACCTACAGTGTTCGTATGGATTTAACAGACACACAAATTTTTCACGTGAGGTCTGTATGAACATCGAGCGAACCTGCGAACGAATTTTCGATCGAATCTCGAGCGGGTCCGCCAGTCTCGGGGGGGTAGAGGCAACATTCAGATTTCGAATTCACTCGGCGTGCAGTTCTTCCCTCGGTTGTGCGCGACTTTCGAATCTCGTTTCGACGCGTTGGCATTCCCAGGGCCAATGAGGAGAGATCGACCACGTTGGTCGGCGAAGACGAAGAAAAAGGAACCACCACGCCCAAGGTACGTGGCAGGAACGCAGACGGTCGTGTTGGTATCTATGTAGCCGCGTCTACGTGTCTATCCCGTTTGCACATACACGTTTCCACCGTCGTGACGATGTGTACTTCGCGTGTAGCAAGTACTACTCCCTGTTCATATTCCCCTCCTTTCTCTCCGCTCCTCTCTCCTTTCCTCTTTCTCGTTCTTTCTGCCTGTGTGGCAGCACGAACGCGCTACCACGTTCTCAAATTGAAGCCCCGAAGAAAAAGAGACGCGTTGCCTCACTTCTCTCCGTTCTCCCTCTTCCTCTTTCTCTTCTTCTTCGTTTTCGCATCGTCTTCGTCGTTTTCCGTAGCGAAGTCGAACAACAACCATCGAGCAAACCAAAAGAGAAACGTGAAAAAGGAGGAAGGGGGAGGGGGAGAGAGAGAGAGAGAGGCGAAAGGGTGAGAGGGAGAGGGAAAGGCGCGGATAAGAAGACGCCGAAGAAGGGACGACGAGGACGACGACGACGACGACATACAGAGGGAGACGAAGCGGCCTCGAAGCAAGGAGGAGGAGACCAGCAGACGAAGGGAAGATGGAAGAGTCTCTGAAGGCTCTCTCTGTAGGCGCCATGTTGCGCTGGCGATGACAAGAAACCCGATGCGACGGTAGCAGGGCCAACGGAGCAGGCAGAGGCGCTTGCTCGAACGCCTTGATTGGCCGATTACAGATTATACACGGTGCACCCTGAAGAGATGCACCGGCCGCGAGCTGCTTCTTCTTCGGCGTCAGCTACCGATGGCGATTCAGCGCCGCGCAGCTCTCGCGGTGTGCGTCGAGCGTCGAGCGTGATTCGCCGAGAAGCTTGTCAAAAGTTACCCTTCCTCCTCGCGAACAGCAAGCTTTGAAAAATCTTGGAAATCTTCGAGAATTCTGAGAATACAGATTTGACTGGGACAGAGATCTTGTCCTAATACAATAGTTTTCTCTCTGCAAGAGTGCTCGTTTTTCAAATTAAGATAATTCAGGAAGTTGGACGTTTTGTAGTTGAAAGTGCAGGGAAGAAATTCAGTTGGTAATAAAGAAACGTCAAGGTTTCGAAATTCCGTACATTCGACGAGAACAAAAGTCTCTGTATTAATAATTCCTTTTATGGGATTTCGCCCTTTAAACTACACCTATAGACTTGAAAACTTTCCACGTTAAAAGTCCCAATAGCAATTTGTGTGAAGCCCGAAGCAAATCCCTAACTTGCGAATTTCATGAATTTGAGTTCTACAACGAAAGGAGAGGGATGACACTTTTCCACAAATTACGCTTGAAAATGACATGTGTTTCCGTTCGGAAACGAAATATGCAAAAAGCTGAAAAGATGCTAATCCGTGTGTCGATCATTTTCACTAATAACTTTGTATTGGGGTTGTCCGGAAAGTTCTTCCTAATTTTCACTAGATGGAGAAGTTCTTTCTCCTTTTTAGATTTTGCAACAGCATAAACACGAACGTTGGACATAATTGAATAGTTTCGACGAGTGTCCTTGATAGTAACAACTCGAAGCCAGAAATAGAAACGTTCCTATTGGATGTTCACTCTATTGAGAATCAACGAGGCAGAATGCTCTGTTCCGTGTGATTTTGCAAACAACCTGACACGGTGCCGCGATTACTCATCAGGCTGCGTCGAGCTCGATTCTCTGAACGAGAAGAAGAGAGGGGAACAGCTCCCGCGGAGCGCAGACTAATGAAATTATCCGGTCCGGGACCCCCTGCGACGACATCAGCAACCTACGACAGCCAGTTATCCCGTGATTACGCGATACGCAGTTACGTGTCACGATGTGTGTACCTATGAGAAAATACCTCCAGCCTTTTGACATCCATTGAACCTGGGGAGGGATCGGGCACAAGTAAATCAATTTGGGGTCAATTTCTGTTATAGATGAAATCAGGGCTATTATTCTAGACATATTTAATATCTGCCGGCGGTAAACCATGGGTTAGTATATCAGGATGCGACAGGCATCGTTGCTATTTCTTTCCTAAATAATTAGATTAATTTGTACCGAGAGTCTGAAACCAGTGAAGCTTGGACAATTTGGAAATGACGCGACACATGACGACATTTAACAAAAGGCAAAGATACTCCTAAAATTTGCGAAACGGCTCTAACTTTGTCGGCTCATCACCTGTAATCTGGCTACGGTGTTTCTATGCCAGCATCGATGAATCCCTGTCAGTGTTTGCTTCTTTTGCAGATCGAAAGTAGCCGGAGGCTTAATTAGAGCGCCGGTGTGTTCAATCGGCGAGTCGCAAAACTGAACAGAACCTGAACGACTTCGCAAAAATCACGTGATCGCAAGATTTAAGAGAATCGAGCTCTCGACGCGGGCGTAATGGGATAAATCGCGAACGGGAGGCGATATCGAAAATGAAGATTTCGCGAGCGGGCACGACCTCGCGTTTCAATTAGGTCGGAGGCGCGATCGCGCTGTCTAATAAATCGTTAATTGGAAACGGTGCGACCGTTTGCAGAGAAATGTCATGGTTCCGAGGAGGCACGACGCCAATTAACTCTTGACCATCGGCCCCCTAATAAATCGTTAATTGGAAACTGAACTGGATAATTAGCGGAAAGTCTATGGCCAATGTCCAGCGTGAAAAACCGAAAAACTTGGCCACTGCCGGGATAATTTACGATCGTCTCGTTAGTAGTCCGCGGCTGGTTTCCTCCGCGTTGTTGATACGCTACACGGTGCCAGTACTGGCAACCCTATCCCCCCTGGTGTCCAGGGCGTGGCGGATCGGTGATTTAGTAAAGTCATTTGTGCCGATAATGCTGACAGATGCCGTCCATCGAGGCTCCTGTTACGCTGGACTCTCCGTGCAACAGGATCTCCTCGTGGTTTCGAGGGGTGGACGCGAAACACGACGATCTGTCGCGAATATCCCATGGAAATTCGCAGAAAACTAACATGGTCGGAGAAAAATAGTGGGCTAATTTGAACAAAAAAAGAGAGAGAAAGATTTTCGCTGTACCATCGAATTTTCGGAAGATGTAGTGGATTTTGACTTTGCATCTTCGTCGATGCTTCAAAGACATTCCTCCAGCAGAAATCATCTACCGATCGTTACGAATAAAAACTAATCACGCTTAGGAATGCGATTCCGTGGAATGCAATTTATCCTGGCGATTCAGAACGGATCGTTGCGAAACTCGAGGAATGCGTGTAATCGTATTCTCCGAAAAACCGGATGAAAAATATCTAGTGTATAAATTCAATTAATTGAAGCGAATCGTTTGCAATTTGATCCCACTCGAACGCAATACCGGGTCGATGTTCTTCGTCACAGCCCTTCCGGAGGAATTTAGAAGCAACGTACGAAGCTGAATTCGCTCGTACCGAATGAAATTTTCATAGGAACTGCGTTTAATTGGTGGAAGGTAACACGAAAGAAGACAGTGGATTCCAAGACGTAAAACGCCTCGTTGTTGATTCGCGTGACGAGTGGAACGTTCATCATCTCATCGACGACGACGACGAGATGCACAGCACGTGAGAACACTGTACGTCGTACGGATTAGTGCTTCCGTGAAAGAGGATTGATCGCGGAAAAGAAGGAAGGAAGAATTAAAGAAACTTTGGGTGCGACGGAAAATTGGGGGGAAAAAAGAAATGAAGAGGAAACTGACCTGTGTTTGCGTTAGTCCGAGACTGGCGGCGAGCTCCGCCCTTTCTGGTAGTGCGAGGTATTGCGTTCTCTGGAACCGCCTGTTGAGCTGTTGCAACTGCAGGCTGCTGTAGATCGTCCGTGGTTTCCTCATCTTCTTGCCTTTGCCGTTCCTCAAGGAACCGCCGCCACCGCCGCCCAACTCGTCCACCAGGCTGCCACCCTTGTCACCCAATGGCGAGAGGTCTGCGAACATGCACCACCCTAACATCAACTTTCAGAATCCTCGTCACCGGTTGTGTACGAACTAAAGAGAAATTTAAACGGAAACCTAAAACGAAACTCGATTCGAACGATCAAGCGTGTAATTTCGAGCGACTCGAAGTCACGAGTTTCAGATTGATAACGCGAACTGTTGTCAATTTGCTGAATCGAAAACTGCCCGTTTTACAAAACGGTGTGTGTAGAAGAAAAGGAAAAAAAAAGGAGGGAAAAGAAGGAGAAATTAGTCGAACGTTGGATCGAAGGATGAGGAGAAGGATGAAAGGCTTGTCGAAGATCGCGACAGAGGTTCGGGCGTAGGTAGCCGCGATAAATCACGATTAATCTCGGTGTAATTTGCCGCGTGTGATCGTTATCGCGGGCGAACAATATCGGAGTGCTAACCGCGGTGTAATTAATTTAAAAAAATTGTTATAAATTAATCATCGAATAATTACGCACCGACTAAATAAACGCATCGTGCCAGACCGCGCGAACGCTATCGTACGTACGATCGCGCCATTATGTTTATACCCTAATTACAATGTAGCGTAATGCGGCGCGCGGTGTGAATCCTTGAACGGCAACACAGTCATTTAGAAGTCCAAACAGGCCAGCCACCATGTCATTTTCCATCCAGCGTGGCGCGGATCGAGGGAAACTGTCACCATGGAAAATTCACACCCTCGTGCGCGTAAAAAAGAATCGACATTGCGTGGCTCCGTTTCGGGCCGGGTGAAAACAGAACGAAGACGTTCGGCGACGTTGACAACGAAGATTATCATACTTACACGGGCGTTTGAATTAGTAATTCGAAATTTCTAACTACCAAGCTCGTACCACCTCGCTATCTTTCTCGTTTATGAAATTTACAGCACACGATTTGGATATGCATACGATACGATTCGCGTGTGTACGTGTATGCACGCATGATTTATTGCTGGCCGTGTCACCAGCAACGGGGGCGTGGAGGCCTGACCCGTGGATCAACGAGTTTCAAGATCGATCGCGAAACGACACGGAGATTCTGATTACGCGTAAAATGGCAGATATTAACAAGCGACCCCTGCGGCTGTTTTTGATTTTTACCTAGTACCTGCCTAGTTGTTGCCGGGATATTATACGCAGTCGCGTGTTTGAAGGAGTTGGCAGGGCCCTTGGATCAGGGCGGAGGATTCTTCCAGAAGGCGGTGTCCTTCGTTTAACAAGACGGTTTTTTTGCGCTGTCGTGAGCCGGTATCGTCGAATACATTAACCTACACGATTTCCAGTCAGGTTTGAACGCGATAACGCTTATTCGGTGTTTTATCGGTTTTATCGTGCCGGGTCGGCGGAGCCATCGTGTCACCTAATATATCGCCTCACTTCGAATAGGAATAATGGCCGTTTCGTTATCTCCGTGCATTCTCATACGTACATTCGCTACTGCTTTGACTGCTTTCGGCTGCTATGCTCCCATTTGGAAGGAATTGTGCCTCGATCGATTACGAGAGAAATCTTCTTTTCAATGTGTTCATCTTCAGTGTTTGTGTTTGTTTATTTCATTCGAAAGGATCCAAAGTTGGTGGTTCTCTGCTTGGAATCGATCTTTGTAAAAATTCCCCTATAATACGGCAGAACCGCGATGAAACGGTACGATGCAGAAGACCCGACGAGACCGTAAGAGAAACCGAAAGGGACGAATGGACGGTTTTACGATAAATTTTTCTCGGAGGAATGCCCGCGCGTTCGCGAGAGCTCGCGAGAGGAGTCATTAACGATGCCAGTGTATGCAAAGCGGTCGCTGAAAACCGCTCGGGTCGCGGCGAAACTACTACTTTAGCGTAATTCGCGCGGCTCATTTGCGAACGGTCGTGCGTTCCTTGTTTCCTTTACGCGCGCGTTCCCTTCCCGATTTTCGCGTGTACGCGATCGATCGATCCGCGGTCACCTGTTATTTCAACAGCGAATAATCGTCGACCAAGCGGCAATTTAGCTTTCCTATGCATCGGCGTGATGCAGGTAGGAAAGCAACCGTGTTATAATTAACGCGCGTTTCATCGGGAGGAAGAGCAGCGCCTCGGATGTTTCGCCGACGATCAACGATTCCGCGCAACGGATCCAGCGAAAAATCGTTTGGTCACGGACCGCGAGGAGCCGCGCTAAATGCACACGAGCGGCGTATTCGTGATTTCAGATTTGATCTCAGACGACAAATCTTAACGATTTGTACTTTTAGCTAAATGCTAGAAAAATTGTGTACCAACATTATAATTATTTGTAACAACTTGGAAAGTCGATGCAGATTGTCTGAATAATTTCAATAAAATCGACAGTATCTCTCATTCCGTAACGGGGATTTATTTTTATATTGGAAACGAAGTTCGAAAAATGAAATATTGAAAAATACGCGCGTTGTTTTTTGTTTGGTAACAAAGAGAAAGAAAGAAACTTCGGGTCTAATAACGCAGTGCACACGACCATGCGATCCAGCTGTTCAAAAAAAATAAATGTCTGTCGATGCTGACGCTATCGAATCGCGACGACGTCTCTCCTGTCGCGCCAAACTTTAATCCTGTCAGTGGGATCCACCAAACGATTGTTGCACTGAGTGGAAAATAAAAACAGCCAAGTTAGAGACGAATAGTAATTTATCGTAGTGGATCGTAGCAGCTAGCCGCGGCCGGTGCACTTTGCGTGACGACCATTCGAACCCTACTTTTCTCATTGTCAGCTGGGGGACGAACCAGGATCCGGTTGAGTGGCAGCCGCACGATATCTACGGATGTATCTACGCCAGAGAAAACACGACTTCCGTGCAAAATCTTCCAAGACTCTGCGAGAAGGAGAAGATTCAGAAGACGATGATGCAGAAGAAGAAGAAGAAGAAGAAGGAGCTCCAAGTTGTAGCAACCAAGGCTTGGAGTCCTTTCTTTGGAGATCTGTCGGCCGATTGAGGCGTGTTCCAGGTCGGTGTGTTCCTAATCCTTGTGAAAACAACCGTTTAATACCTAATCCATCACCGTAGGCCTAGAAACTCTCTTCGATACGAAGGGCGCATTGTCTTTGAACCGTTCCGGTTTAATTTGGCCGGTGGTTGGTCGCTGACTAGGTTCAGTGACTAATGTAGAGTTGGGTAAAGGTAGCCACACTAATTGGATTCTGGTCCCCAAGGACCGTTTACTTTGTTGCGACTGGACGTGTACTAGTCGATGACAAAGCAACGGAGAGGAGGCTCGACCAACAACCACGTTAATGGCTGGTTCATTTGTCGCAACCAATGAGATTATTCGCTGATACACGGCTTACCACCTAAGCATACACTGTTTGCGCATCGTCGAGTGTGAAATCGGATGGTACGCGATTGTGTACACGATGAGCGATCTTCTTCTCGCTGATGACTGGTCGAGTGACTTCGTTAATCCTGTGTGGAGGACTACGTGGCTACGTTTCTTTAATTTGTCGAGAGAAAAGTAGTTTGGATAGATGTCGAAATTTCTATTTCTCTTTCTTTTCTTCAGCCCAACATTCGGGAGAGATAAACTCGAGTAATACTCAAGAGAGTACAGAGACAATTGTTCGATCACATGAAACACGTAACAGTGATTCGTGTCTTGACACATCAAGACGGAACGTCGTACGATGGTTGAATGAAAAATCGAAATCAACTTTATAAAAATGTAAAAAACGGGCAACTCATTGCGCTTGAGGAAATCGCTCGAAGCGAAATGTTAAAGGCGATTCGAGCCAGAGCGTCGAATGAGAGAAACTTTGCCAAGTCCGACCGAGGATATTTCAAACATTGCAAATATTTTTCCCGTCCTTTCCAAGCTCTGTTTGAGAAAGGTATTAAATCGGAGGTGTCGGGTATTTTGTCAGAAAGGTAATTGAAAGGAGCGACACGCGGCAGGTGGCCAAAATGCCCCGAGGAGGATGTGCAAACAATGGCGTGCTCCTTGGTAATTAACTCGCGATCGCGATTCTAAAACGATTATTTATTATTTAATTAATTCAATCGCTTTCATCGGGGCCTCGTGCCTGAACCCGCGGCAGGATGAAACGAGCAACAAAGAGCGACGAGGCAAATTCTTTCGTCGCAATTTGTCGCGCGAGTGTGAACGAGCTTATTTGTAACGCGATTAATCACCGACGATCGGCACACGATACGTTCGAATTAGCCAATTATCGTTGGTACAATTACGACGAATCTCGCATTACCACGCGGAAGAACGCGCGCGCTTCTTTTTCAGTTGTAGAATGCAACGCCGGGGCAAAAAGCGGGAAAAGGAAATGGTGAATGGCTCGGATGGAAGGAGAAGAAAAGCGTTCGACGATTGAATAATGCGCGAGCGATCGATGATCGACGCAACAACGCGTCGCGATCGCTCGAATAAATCAATTCTGGTTTATCGTAAACGCCGTTTAGTGAAATTAGATCGACGTAACGTTACGACACGATGATCGCGATTCATCGCATCATTCGTCAGTGGGAAAAGTGGGTGGGAAGGGAGAGGAGGGTCTATCTTTCTATCGAGTGAAATTTTCTAGCCGGCTAATCCAGTTCTTACGCGAACGAAACTCGTCATAGCTTTATCCTGGGGAGCCGTTCTAATGGCTCATGAAAACCGAGCACGAAGAAATTGTCATCCTAATGAGAGAAAATGACCTATAATCAGAACGATTCCGCGGAATCGTGCAACCCATTCGTGAGTGCGCATCGCGCTCGTCCATTCCGAGGGATCGGGCAGACCCTTGGAAAACGCGTTTGTTCCTTCCGATCGTCGTCGATGGTCAAGCATTCACAGTTTTTTCTTTTTTTTTTTTTTTTCCGATGGGATAGGGGAAATTGCCGAGAGTCGAAGCCCCCGATCGTTCCTCTGGATTCTTCTATGCAACGTTGGGAATATCTCGGAGGGGACGAATCCTTTTTTTTTTTTTTTTTTCATATGTTTCCTCGTCGCATACTCTTTTTTTCCTCATCTTCCTGTTCCTCTTTTTTTTTCTCTATTTTCCTAGCAATTTTCGACAAACTCGCCTAAGATTATCTACAACCGGTACGCCAGTGCCTCGAACTAACGCGAAGGGGTGGTTCCAAACGAGCGAGAACCTGCGGCGGTTTTCCATAATGCAGAAACGTTGGAACGTGCGCGTTCACGGGGGTAAAAGACAGGTGGAAAAGAAGAAGAACGCCGGTCATTATTAATTTACGCGGCGGAAAGGGTTCGCAGGGGGTTGTCGACTGTCCCCTTAAGGGAAGACAGGAACAGAAACTTATAGCAGCGTTGCCGCGGATAGGAAAAAGAAGAACTCGTGCAAATTCCACTCCAATTAATTTAGGATTTTTATTGTGTCACTTTCGTGTCGCGAATGCTTACTCTCTCTTTCTCTCTCTCTCTCTCTCTCTCTCTCTCTGTAAAGAATTAAATATTACACGTCTCTATCGACGCCGGCCTGGGATATCGTTGCCTCGTGTCCGTCGATTCGCGGCTGACAGCTTCATCAGCGACACTCGTACGTATTCCCAGCGATTCTAAAGACGTTGCAAACATGTTGTTCTCTTTTCCCCTGCGTCGTTGCAACAACAAGGTTAGTTAGCGATCGATCGATGCCGTTCCACTTGTTTATCCATTTCACTTGTCATAATAACACAAAAAATTGTGCGAACTTGTTGGTAAATGAAATTGCTAATATTTCCCAGCCTCTCGCGCGCATTCTGAAATCCAGAGGTAACACTGTGTCGCGTTAACTATTTTTACACTCGGAACGGAGAATCCCGGGAAAAGTTAGAAGACACACAGTTGGTTTTCAAGGAAGTTTCCGTTGATAGAAAGCATTTAAAACGTCTTGCGAACTTTTCCCTTCGCTTCAAACGCGAAGTGGAAAACACATAAATAACTTCGTACGAGACAAGACGTCGCAACATCGATACGGAGTTGAAAAAAAGTTGGCAGAGGAAAATATCTACCTAGGAAGAAATGAAAAACGATCGTGTCGTATCTAGCTGTTCGTATTTAATTGTTCGCATTTACATAAACGATGCTAACGAAGATGTTGTATTCTGTTGTATATTTTGTCGTTTTACGACAAGTAATTATGCCCGAGTGTAAGTTGAAAGATTGTCTCGGAAGAGAAGGAGCTAACAAGTAGATGAAATGAAGGCGTGGCGCACGGTATCGCAATGTTTGTCTGAATTTAGCTGACTGCGTCCAGTCGTACGTGGTGAAAATCTCGCGACACGAAGAGACACCGAGAAAGAAGTGGAAGAGACGGCGAGAAAGATGCGAAAAGAAATGAGGAAACAGTTGCGTATCTGGTTGTTTGAATATCTAGCGGCGTCCCTCAAGGACAGAGGTAGGTTCCGCGACTATTCTCATTCAGACCGAGGGGGCTTTTTGTTTCGTTCGTTAGCCGCTTTGCGGGACTTTTTCGGGTCTCGAGAGGATTCTCTTTCTTAGTCGTATATCTTATTCCGCTTCTCGACGTTATTGTGCCTGTCCAGGCCGTCGACCGGAGCCCACTACCTGCTACTCTAGATCCTCTCTTCCGTTTTCGTTTCTTTTTTCATCGAGCGCCTGGCCACACCACAAGCGAAATCGACGAGGCTCGCCGACGAAGAGCAAGAGCAACGGCTTCGCGATTTCAATCGCCGCGCGTTCGCGCGATCGTGATGCCGACCCAAATGAGAAACGTTCCGTGACCCAAATGGGGAACGTTGCAAGATTAGATAATGGAGTAACCGACTTCTGTTGAAAACACTTGCACCGTCGTTTCTATGTAAGTATCGATGAATTATGTATTGGAACAGTGACGAGTGTAGAGGAGACGCGCGAGTGTGGCGCGCATTAAGTGGAATACTACCGGCGGGATCAGACCATCCGACTCTCGGGGAGTGAAGGAGTATCATACCCGGAGGAACTCGATGTATCGTCGGATACATCAACAGCGATGGTTATACGACTGACACGATGGTTCTTTAGAGTGTTCTCGATACATTGCTTGTACATTATTTAAGGAACTACAGATCTTAATCTCGGTCGTTTCGATACTTTGAAAGAAATCGAAGGTACACGGTGAATCTGTCAATTTAAACTATAGCCGCCGTTTATCGAAAATTATCAGAAAACACGGCGGCGATCTTCGCCGTGAACCTTCCGACAGCCTCCTCGTCCCGAAGAAATCAGCACTCTCGTGCGAGGTAACAAAATAGGATTGCGAAATCATCCGCTAGATTCTCTAGACAGAGAACCGTCTTTAGGTTTACCGAATCGGCACCAATTTCCCGAGAGCGAGGAGCAGAACTAGGTCGACTATCTCTCTATTCTATATTAGTAGGAATAAAAAAGTCTGCGAATACATACAGTTGGGGTACTCACCGTCCTTGGGCGGCGAGGGGCATTGGGGCGCGTACGATCCCAGGTGATATCCGTAGGCGTTGTGCTGGTGCATGGGCGCGAACGGATATCCGGCTAGCGCCGACCTAGGACTGGGGAATCCCGCGTCCGCGTGTTGTTGATTCCCGCTGCCCGGCCCGGACGTTTGGTGACTTAGCGCGCCGACTTGATGCGAGAACTGATGAGCACCGGGCACATTGTGTCCTCCGGGATAACCACCGCGGAGACTGGCGGGATTGTACAGGTTGTTGTGCTGCAGCTCGATGAACGCCGATTTGCCGCTTTGCGAGACCGGCGTGCTCGAGGTGGTGCTGTCGCCGCCGTTACCACCGGGTGGTCCAGGCGTCACCGAGCCCAGCCCCGTGTGATGAAGATGCTGTTCCATGTCGGAACCAGCGCCCGCGGCACCCGCGCCACCGCCGCCGCCGCCGCCACCGCCGCCTCCGGACGGTCCACCGCCTCCCGACATACTGTTCGGGGTCGGGGTACTAGACGGACAGGGGTCGCCCGCCCCGAATGGGCTCCCCAGGTCCGTGAAGTTGAGCGTCGTCGTGCTGCCCGGACGCTCCACCTTAGTCGCGACGTCGATGCCGCCGCCACAGCCTACGGTTCTCGCGGACAAACTCGCCGACGACGTCGTCGCCGCCGCCGTCGCGCGAACACCGTACGGGGCCCGAATCTTGGGGCCTCTGTTTCACGAATCGCGACTGGTCACTGCTGGATTGAGTGGTCCGACTAAGGGCACGATAGTAATTCCGTACGAAGAGGCGACATTTAGATCTCTTTGACTCTCTTTCTTTCTCTCTTCCTCTCTTTATCGGAACGATCGGTTGTTGATTCGGGTGATTTTCACTGTCACTTTGGAACAAATTGTAGTACGAATTAGTAGACTGGCTCTGGTCAATTGTTTCTCTCACCGTGTTTCATCGATGCACTGTTGCCGAATCCTTGGTCGGGTAGTCTGAGTCAGATCGGTTACAGTTAGATCACTAAGCACTTCACCCGCGTAGCCTTCACAAAACTGAATATCCAATCTGATAGATTCGCAAAGATTCACCAAAGTCATGCACAGGTAGTTTCGCAACAGCCGTAGAACGCGTCAGCTCGATCTAGCGTAACGTAACGTTCTTCGCGATCAGCTGAATCGACCATTGGACCGATGGTTCTTCACACTGCGCGACGGAGCGCGCTTTCGCGCTTTCAACCTCTCTTCCAACGCCGTTCGAACAATCGTCACTGTTAATCACGTCTTGGTCGTGCACCACCGCGGGGATACGTCGCGATATCGAGCGGAAATCCGCGGGATACGACGGTCCCCTCGGAGTGTTCGGAGCTAAAACACTTTGGATATCCGAGGATCGACGCTGTAGAAATTTGCTGCGGCTTCTCCGACGGGGACCCGGTAATCTCTCGACCGGAGCTGTGGTCCTGGTGCGGCAGTACACTCGCGCGAACTGCGTGATTTAATTGTACGTCTCGCCGATGACACAGAGGCGTGCGCGCGCGCGCACGCTCGCTCTCGTTCAGCGGCACCCAGCAAGTGCTTTTTCCACACGCGCGTATGCCGTGATTATTCGACACCGATGAGCATCGTGGCTCGGCCAACGGTGGTTGTCGACGAGAGAAAACGGTTACGACGACTAGCCGGCTAGCGAAGGAAGGAAGAAGAAGAAGAAGAAGACGAAGACGACGATGACGACCGACAGACGACGAAGAGAGAAAAGTACACACGCGCGCCTGGCCCAGTAACTGCAGTGCACACCGCGCGGCGCGGACCGGTATAATGATACATAATGAAGCCGGAGCCTCTCCCCGGAGCCCGGTGCACGGTTTCCGAAAGTTGCCGTCGTGGCGCCACTCAAGGACACGCCCACGCGGGCCGTTAACGGGCCGCCCGATTGGCCGATTCACTATTCCCCCACTTCGTGACTGTGACGTCTAGGCGATCGATTGGCTGCACGGAGGCCATTATGGTGTCCGTGTGGGCGGTGACGAAATCCGACCAGGCCCACCGTCTGCCGACACCCTCGGGGCAACTTCGTTCGTGGAGGTGTTTTCTCTACCTGTCCGGGGAACCTTTTCGTTCGTCGTGCGCGTACTACGCTGCTACTACTCCGGACAGATTCCGTCGGGGGTATAGCCAGCTCCGGCAAAGAAAGCCAGAGACACCAGGCCCGACCAGCGACGCTTGTATGCATGGAGCGCGGAGTTTCGGTCCGCCGCGTCGACCAGAGGCTCCCTCGTTCCCCTATCGACCGCCAATTCGACGGAAATCGAGGGTTGAGGGTGACTCTGACATCTGGGACGCGAGTGAATTTCCCCTGTCGAAAGATCGCACGTAGCTTTTTGTTACGTTCGGAGTGAAGCCTCTGCTGCTGCGATTTCTTTCTTGGACTTTTGGTGATTTCTATTTTACGATTATCCTGAAACGATAGGATTCGATCAAATTAGTTGGAAATTATTTATGACCAAAATTGGAGTAACTGGTGTAATTCGTTTCTCATCGTGTTTGTCGTGTTCGTTTGATTTTCTGGCCTCTGTCGTCGCATTTAGACGACAAGAAGTCGCGAAGGTACAACGCAAAACGACAATCGAACGTTAACGTCAACGTGACAGTTTGGCAACAGACGTCCTTGGCTCCGCCCACTAACCCACCGCGAAAGGAGTGGACCGGTGTTGGAGGTGGAGCACCTCGAACGACACGTTTTCCCGTTCTCATGTACACGCAAGTCGATTGCTAATTATTCGGTTCCATTTTTCAAAGGAAGCCTTCCGTCCGATTCGATGCTAATTTTTCATTAAGATCGCTCACAGTGCAAAGTTTCCTCGAATCCATTGCATAGTATACCCAAATTAATGACAGCTGTGAAAAAATTCTTCACCCTCCAAAAATTACTTCTTTCGTTTGTCTGACATTTTTCTAAATTTTCGCGAGACAGTAGTTAGAACTGTACATTGAAAACTGCACAGTGTGGAAAGGCATGGGAACAAGACTCGTCGAGTCCTGTGACCTAAATTTTCCTCGAAAGATGCTAATCTGGCCGCGGTGGTCGCATTATAGGTAATAGAATTTTTTATCGGGATAATTTCGCGCCGGCTATGCAGGAGCTTGTAAAACGAACGCGATGGAGAAAAAAAAGAAAGAAAAAAGATTCAACCGGCGAGCAAATTTCGTAACGCGCCAGGTTTTTTTACTGATCGTATCTGTGCGAATGCAGGCAAGGCAGACAGGTGAAGGCGCGGAAAAGGATCAGATCTCGTTCGCGGATAATCCGAAGCGTGGTTGCTCGCCCACGAACAACCTTTGTCTCTTTCCTCTGTCCCCGCGATTAATTCCTATGCGAACAATCTTCCTTCACCTGCAATTTCACGACCATGTCAGAGAATCGAGTTTGTCCAAGTCGTTTCTATCTATAGATCATATTTTCATATTTTAAAAACCTTCGTTCGTATTCGCATTCTTCCTCGAGAACTGTTCTTCCTGTTTAACATCAGCATCTATAAAATACTTCAGAATAAAGTATCTTTTTTCCTCGTGTGCGAAAACAAAGTGATTGCACATGATGATGCATTACGCGGAAACGATCGAGCTTTTACCGTAAATATTCCGTAACATTTTCACACGTCGAAAATGCTGCCATAAATCACCAGCTTGCACTTTATCGCGCGAATCCCGATATTTTATCAAACGCGATCTCTCGAAATACCCATTGAACGGCCATAGCGTTACGCGATTGCAGATGGGACGCGCGTTATTGGCTCTGGTTACGGGGCGAGATTAAAGCTGACAAAATCAGGGCGACAGCAAGCGTCTAATTATGTCGAAAGTCTTTGAGCCGGCTGGGAAACGACACGTTCCTCGCCAGTCAGCCCCCTTATCTGATCGTTCCTAATCGTCTTCCCAGAATTGACGTTATTTTTTTCATCCTCCCCCGTCGGCAATTTCTCTCTCTCTCTCTCTCTCTCTCTCTCTCTCGTGTTTTCAACGAACCATTGTTCGCTAAGGTAAACTCCTAGGCTACGGATGACTCTGGCGAGCTTGGCCAACCGTAATCGACTGATCGTAATTTTTAATTATGCACAAGTGCACAGGGGATTTAATCACGATCGTAGCGAGATGAGGGAACGAGAAAGAAAGAAAGAACAAGATGGAAATCGGGAGCAGAGACGGAGTGCCTGATGGATAGTGTTGCCATGACAGCTAACACGAGGACATTTCTTCGGCCGAATGATAATTACACCTAATCAGCATCGCTGGGCAGCACAATTACCGGCTCTGCAGCGTGTATCATCTCGCAATGACACTAGTTGGCGGATAATATCCCGTTCATTAACATTGCATCACGTTCCAGCGGCGCACACCTACTCGATGCTTCAATTACACGAATATATTTATACCTGATGCGGTTGCCTGGACAACGGCGAGATTAATTGCACAATAACCAATCGAGATGGAAAACTATGGGAGAACTGACTTCCACGTAAACAACGTGTATATATCTTGCATACGTGAAATCTTGCATTCCTTTATATTTTATATTTTACAATCTTCTTAATAGACAAACTACGATGTTAAATGAAATAAAAAAATTTAACAATCAATATTCACCGGTATGAAATGATGAGTGTTTCGGACAAACGATTCAGAAAATCTTCGGATCGTTAACGGCCACTCTCCGGCATCTGCATCCCTCCTTTTAGCAGGAGCAAAAGGGAGTAAATGACGTTGGAGGAGGATTTTTAACCAGTAGGTCAAAGGCTCGAGGATAACCAGTGTTCGTTTAAAGGATCCGTTTCATCGATCGGCGGTTATAACCGGATGCAAAAATAACCATCGGAGTGCCGGCGGTGGAGTACTTAAAATCGAATTTTTCTACGTCTCCCGAAGAAAATCACTTCCCTCTTGGTAATACGAGGGTACCGATGCGCCCTCAGGTACGGTACTAGGCCAAAAGAGCGTGGCACGCTCTTACAGCGCGAAATTACATTGGGGGGCTAATTGCACGGCGGCGGTAGCGCAAACACGTGTCATCAGTTGACCACCACCAGCACCACCGCCACCACCAACACAAGCAACCACCACCACTATCATGGATCGGTATGGCCATCACCATGCAATGCTGCTATGGTGGGTAGCTGCCGCGGTCGGTTGTGTACGGTGAATTACGTAATTGAGGTAAATGGCGGCTATCCAGAGTGCGGGGAACTGTGCTAAATAAAATGCCATTCAATTAGGCGACGAGAGGACCCCGCGTCGACGTTCCTGCTTCACCGTTGCCTGGCCTCCGACTCCGGCCAGCCACCGCCAGCCAACTTTCCTAAAGCCGATAGATTCGCCCGTTCGACCGAAACTTTCTACTTTAAAGAAAAAAAAAAAAAAAGAGGGATATCCCGCGATACCAAGAATCGTCGGATAATTGAGCTGACTTAATCAGCACGCCTTGTTGCTTCTCTCTCGAATGTATATCGCTGGAGATTGGAACTCGCCGCGAGTCTAGTGATAAAAAAAAGTCGCGTTGTCGCCGAGATATTCATTTGGACGAAATTTCTCCCAGCTCCTAGATGAAAATTCCGAAATTTTTCACGAGCTTGACGACAAGGTGTAATAATGGCGAGAATAAAATGGGAAAGGCTCGTTTAACGTGTTCTTCGTTCGGAGAATCATGGAATGCTAAAACGTGGAAAATCAAACGGATGCCTCGCAAGAAGATATTTAAATAACGAGTTACGAGATTATAATAGTCGAAGCGAGTGGAGCGTTCGGTATACGAGAATATAGAAATCTCCCATTCGGGGAATTTTTCGAGCACTTAATTTCAAGTTTCAAACGGTGAGAAAAAGAGATATTTCGACGTGAAAATTTTTCCCGTGAAACGTTTCGAAATTTCTACTTACGTAAATGGAACGAGCGAGGGATGAAGCGAGAAAAAGAACATGCTGCTTGATAAACGTTTCTTTCCACTGTTTCTCAACACACCTTCCGTTTTTTATGTCTATCGACAAGGGTTGGGGAGGAAGAAGGGAGAAACGCAGAGTCGTTCTCCGGAGTGGAAAGTAGAATATAAACAGTGGCAGGGTGGAAACTCGCGGACGAAAATTACACGGCGAAGTGGGGATTTTACTCTACTCGGCGGTTCTCGTTTCCTCGGTCAAATCAAAACGACGTAAAAATATTTCTAAATTACAGCGCGAAGTAACACTTTTATCGCCACGGTGTAATTGCGCTCGCATCTCGCAAAACGAGAACTTTCTCTCGCCTCTACTTTCGCAGTTTCCGCCATCTCGCCTGTTTCCCATTCCTTCTCATTTCCCATTCCCGTCGGCGATCCATCGATCACGCAAAAACAAAAATCATCTTTTCTCTCTCGTGTGTCTACACGTGTTTTCGTATCACCGAATTGAGAGAATTAAAATTGTCCCTTCGCTGTTATTATCATTGTGAATGATCATAATGACCATATGGAATATTAAAGAAAATAACTTTGAAAATTTATGAGACCTATTAACAAAACGGAAATTAGAAATGACGAAATACAACAGAGAAGAAGAGAACTTCAGACGATAATTAAAATTCGACGAACAGATGTAACGTATTTCTAAATTTTCCGGTCACAAGTTCTTCCAGAACGAGATCTGCTTGCAATCGCGATTACAATGGCACGAGCGAACTTCGATCGAGGTATAGACGCCGACTGATGGCGGATCTCTTGGTATTCCTCGACGCCCGAAGCAGTGACAAGGCCCGATCATAATTTTCGTTCTTTACTGCTCCGGCAGTAAAAGCCCGGACGAGTATGGGTGGGCGTTGCCCACAAACATTGTGCTTGACCGTATTCTACGCGATATTACCCCGTCCGAAATCGTTTCTTATATTTAGCCACGAACCACGGATTACACCCCCATCTTCGAGACACTTCAAACACCGAGGCTATGTTTATGAAATTCTCTCAAACATCGTCCGGGACAAATTTATTCACACAGAAGTTCGCGCGTTTGCAGAGAAGCTCGCCATCTTGGAATATTCTCTTCACTAGGAATATTCCTCGAGCAAAGTTTTCCGTCTGCGTTGAACGAGAGGGCGTTGAAACGCGACGAAAGATAAACACGAAACAGTATCGATAACTCTTTGAACGAGTGACCAATGTCCTCGAATCTTTTAGCTTTGTGGCTCTCTCGACTCTTCGAAGATTCTGCCGAGGCTCCTCAATTAGAAGGCGTTCTAAGACGTCACACGTACAATTACAACGTTTCTCGTTGAAACAAGCTCATTCTACTTCGAAATGCACACGAGCGAGCATTCGCGTGCGTATTGAGGCGAACGCGTGTGTGCGCGGGGCCATTTTTCCCTCGTGCGCGTGTACCTGGCGCATGCAGGCATACAGACGTACGTAATGCGGGTATGAAATTATAGATCAGGTGCGCCAGATCGCTGGAACATCCGGCGCTCATTAGAATTTCAGTTTCGCTTAACTCGGCGAGGTGTACGCAGCTTTGCGCCGGATCTCGGGGCGAGAAAAACAAAAAGAGGCCGCGCCTTTTAAAGAGCACGTACGCCGCGGGAGGAGGATCGAACGCCCGTGTCGAGCCAGTTGTCTCGTCGATGTTCAACCAAGTGGACGCTTGTCACGCGAGTTTGGTCGCGGGGTAAAACCTCGCGGGTTACACGCTCGTTTCCCTGTAGCTTGGGGTTAAAGAGGACTCTTGCTCGCGAGGATTCGCAAGAAAGGGGATGAAACGAGGACAGACGTTTGAAGGGGGAAGAGGAGAAACAAGGAGGGAAATAACGAGTCTGGCGAAGGGATGTTAGTCGAGGGATGGGACGAAAACCTGGATCGCATCTCGGAGAAATGAATGGCGCGCTTGTGACGCGAATGACGATGAGAGTGAAACTCTCCTCGTCGAGCTTGTAGAATCTCTCGAAGATTGCCATTAATTAATGGAGATTTCTCCTATTTTATTTCTCGAAGGAGATGCAAAAATGTTAAGCACAACTCGAGGGGAAAATTGAACGGAAATTATTTAATTATTTAACAAGCTGAAGTTTACGGAGTAATTTGTAATTTACAACACGTCGGTGTACATCGACGAAATTAAAATCAACGTGGAATCTGATGGGCGAGGCGACGTCGGGCCAGACGACTTCTAAATTGAATGAAGCTCGTTCGCCCGGCGGATACAAGTTTTTAACGATCGGCCGGGAAAATCGTTCCGATTGGAGATCTGCCAGGCGATTTCCCACGTTGCGATACGAGATCGATCTGGGAAAAAGGAGCAACATCCGCCGGCACCTGTAACCTTTCATTGAATGGAACGTTCTTGGCCAGAAGAAGAAGCAACCACACCCTTCACGCTGACGTTCCTTCACCCCCGTTTCTCTCAACCGATCGTCACTTTCCTCGACCGGTGGCCGCGGCGATGAAACGCGGCGTCCTTTTGTTTCAGCCGTCCATTCACCTGAACCGAGGAGGAGATCTCTCCCGTTCGCTCTCCCTTTTCCACGCACTTGAAGGAAGAGAAAGGAAAGAAAGAAACGGAGGAACGCAAAATAACGCAGTGATATCGGAGGAAAGACGAAGGGAGTGGAAAGGTAGGGGACAGAGTAGGAAACGGGCCAGTATAATTACAGGGGCGATCTCGGACCAGGCTGGATGAGTGACAGTGGAGACCACCTTTTCTCAATCTAATGGCTCTTCCGTAGAGGAAGTGACGATCTAAAATTAGCTTGGAGAAATGATCCTTCGTTGCGTGGTTTCTACCATAATTTCAGAGTTGTATTAACTGAGGGTAAAGCGTAAATTCTGTTTACTATTTTCGTTGAAGTTCTTTACATTCAGCGGGAGTAGGCTGGTTTCGCGAACGTGAAAACGCAAGTGAAACTGATGAAAAATTAACCTGCAACTGCATTAACGTCTCCGTCCTTCGTTACCAATTTGCAAATCAGTAGTTTCGAGTGAAACTCGAATAATTCATGCAAAGTTGTTTGAAAATTTCATCCATTTCCTCGTGCCTGCTAGGGAGGGTGACTTTGTCGCATTATAATATCCTCGCTATTCGTTACGCGAGTGAGTAATCGAGTAAAATGGACAGAAATAGTTTATGAAAACTTATTCAAGCCTTCCTCGTGCGCGTATTACCGTCCTGTATTATCAACTCCCCGCGAGAAAGAGGGTAGCAACGAATTACTTAAACACATCCTTGTTCCTCGTTGTCAATCAGTAATCGACTGAGAAGAATTCGTGAAATATTTATCATCTGGAGCATAATTTAGCAATTATCGTTGTTTCTCAAAATTGTCTGGTAATCCACACTTTTAAATCCTAAGTGCGAGTAGAAGGAAATTGTAATTAAAAATTTAAATCCCGAAATCTCTACCAGCTGTACCGGCAACAATACGTCGATAATCGAGCAAAGGGAATTGGAATAATTGGCGAAAAATTGTTGAAACCCAGGATACGATCCGTTTCCCCGAACTAGCGAGAGAGAGAGAGAGAATGAGAGAGAGAGGGGGTGGCTTGGTGGCCGCGTCACAAAAGCAGGAAGACAATGGAGGACGGGGAAAGGGCGAGCGCGAGGAAAAGAGAAGGTTCCAGGGGAGAGAGTGCATCGAGAGAGAACGTCAGCTGGCTGCGTTCTCGCGTGACGACGCTCCGAACCGTTGGCTTGGACTCCCTTCGTCGCCGAGGAAGAACCCGCCTCGTGTATCTCTGTCCTTCATTACTATTCCATGTGTCATGGTGGAGGAGTGCACGCTGACTTGAATGTACACGAGCGGCGACTGAACAACATCCACCAGAGAGAGAGAGAGAGAGAGAGAGAGAAAACTGGCCGACAATCAGGTCGTGTGCGTGTCCGCCTAAGTCCGTGCGTGCACGCGCTCGCGCACGACCGAGCCTCTAGCCTCTTCGGTCGTCGTGTTCGTTCCCTTTTCCAGGAGAACCGGCACCGGGGTGTTCTCGCCAACGTGCGTGTTATAAGAGAGTGGCCGTGCTTCTAGCCACGCTAGCCCGCAGCGCTCGATGTCAACTCGTTGCCATGCATCTGCCTAACTGGCCTTCGGCTGTCACGCCATCGCGGAGCCGCATGATCTCGATACGTCTCCTCTTGTCCTCGTTCAGTCCCTGCCTTCGTTCAGTTGCGCGCTAAAGATCGCGAGGATCTGTTCGCTGCTGATTCTGGGTAAGATCCGTGGATAGATCTCTGGACCGAGTAAATTGGGCTGCGTGGAATACTGGAAAAGGACTGCCGTCGATTTCGAAGAATCGAAGATATTTTCAAAGAGCGGAGTACGCGAAATTACGCAACATGGCGGCACAGACAGAAGCGTAGTAACATTGTGGAACGCGTTTCAGCGTGAGAGAATTCAGTGTCGAGAATTCTAGGGTTGATTGCCAAAGATACACAATGCCAGGGAAGGGAACATTCGTTTACACGTGTCCCATTGAATTTTTCGACCCAATCAATCTCTGCTGTATGGAATAAATGTTGAATTACGATGTAGCGAATGTATGAAGCTTTTACAGCCGGATTCGCACATGTAGCTATTGCAATTCTAAAGCTCCCAATGGGGACTATTTTCAACAAGAATTACGTGCCGACGTTTTACCAGCACTTTTCTTCTTGTCAACAAAATGACGCGCACGATCGATCTAAGTAACGCGACATATTCTAATTCGAGCCACCGCGAGACCGAACGCTATTCATACGTTCAATAAATACAATCCATTAGCTTGTGTAGACTGTGTAATTACGAGGAACTTACTACTACAAACCTCCATACCTTTCATCCGCTTTCGACCACTTTGATAGATCTCACACGAAAAAGATCGTCTAATAAACTGTTCGAGGTGAGGAGATAATTCCAATGCCAGCGAGTGAAAAGCAGCATTAAAGGAGCAGCAACAGTTAGCAGGGTATGAAGACGTCCCATCAGGTGGCCCATGATTGTTGCACAGTACCAGTTGATTGGCACGCAGCAGCAAGTGTAGAGAATCGCTGCAGGCAGGGAGGGAAAGAAGCGCGAAGATTCGTCGCGGGGGGAATTCGTCGAGGGCAAAAGAAACCGCGTGGAGGGTTAATCCCATTGGACCCTAACCGTAGAATCTCTGTGCCGTTTCTTTATTCCCCTACCTCCCTCCCCCCTTTCTCTCTCCCTCTCTTTCTCTTCCGCCCTTCAACATAATTGGCCCCTACGCGATCTCTAGTCTGGTGCCAGAAGGGATTTCTAGGAGTCGAGAGTTGGTCTAGCCCAATCTCTCCTCCCGATTTTTTTTTTTTTTTTTTTTTTATTCCATCGACGAATACCCGCGATCCTATATTTATCGGCGATCCGATAAAAGTGATCCAATTCGATGGCTTTGGTAGCTTCGTTCGACTTCATCCGGCCGTTCATTGATTTAACGTGAACGTGAGAAAAGAGCGGGATTGATTTTGAAAACAGTAGCAGCGCGTGAATTTCACGATGTTCGCGCGATAAACCGCGTGGAGAGAGGAATGTTCATTAGCGTTGCGAGTGATCTTTATCTATGCTTCCAGAAATGTTTCTCTCGCAAGCGCACGTGCAATCTCAAGTATGAATTCATTTCACAATCTTATTTTTATCCAGACGAAGAGGAATCAAAGTCGAATATTCTGAATGAATTTTATCCGTTTCGTAATCCCGCCTCGATGGAATTATGGAATGCTATATTTGTCGGCGTTGAAACAGATCGATCATCGGACGATGAATTATTTCAGATGGGAGAATAGGTACATAAATCGCGTGGAACGATACAGTGCCTTGCAGTCGCGACCGAGAACAAAGGGGAATCAATTCGGGAAAGGACAGAGACAGAGCCGATGAGAGGGTAGCCGAAATAATTAGCGGTAAGCATGAAGAAGGTCGGGCGGAAGGCCGTGGCCAGGAAGCGGCGTGGGGAGTCCTGTGATCTTTGGGAAGTCACGGGTCAGCTATGTGTGCTTTGGCTGGTTTTTGCTGGCGAATATTACCGCGAGCAATTAGCCGAGGCTCATTAGTTACTGTCTAATCAATCAAACGGACGGACGGAAGGAAGAGACTTCCTTGTAAAACTGTTACATGGAAGCGAAGTCGCGATACAAGGCAGCTTTCCTGGAAGCTTCCACCTTCCTTCTCTGTCTCTATGCTGCCTCTCGTTTCTTTTTCCTTCTTTCGTTTCTTTCTCACGCGAAGAGGAGGAACTAACATTCAGAGGACGATAATGGAGGATAAAGTATATTTTCAGCGAAAGAATTGTTTCGCTAGTTCGAAATCGAATTGAAAGGGGAAAATGCGTATCGAGGACGAGAGAGAACATGGTGCAGCATTCATCTTACTCAAGATCCACCGGTTGACCCTTTCCACGGGAGTTTAAACGAAAGTCAGGCAATCTGCCGGCTGGTTGGAACCCGCAGGTTCATTAGTCAACAGACTAAACACTGTTGCCCCATGCCGCTAAGTAAGCTATAAGAGCCTCGACTATCAGGCTCCGGCAAAAGGACCCGAGCACACGCTCTCGATTGATCGTCGCCGGATGATCGAGCAGATATCGCTGTCCACGTGGCTGTTAGATTCTTTCCAGCAGCTGGTCGCGCCCTTAATGGGGCACTTAAAAGTCGATTAATTACAGCCGTAGTAGGTTAGTCGATTTTTACCTCCCAATGTTGTGGAAACTCTGCGAATCCATCGAGCTTCTCTAATTAAAGTGACACTAAGGACCGATCTATCATAAGATAGATCTAGCTTCACTTTTTTTTTTAGCAATTTACGCAGTGCAGGGTCACTTTTTCTTAGAAATTTACACGCGATTGCAACTTGCATCTATATACGAATTCCCGTTTTCATTTTAATGTGTTCCGCTCCAAATGTTGATACTCCAAAATGTTACGGTTCGTGTTCGATCGTAAATAAACACGTAGGGCAAGTCATTTTGATAGGAAGTCGTGGACTGAGTTTTTTTCAGAAATTATTTGTACAAACTCAATTTCCATTTCGCGCTGCCTCTTCGTTCTTTCTCAATTTGTAGCTCCTCTCTGTCCCATAACTCTAGATGTGAATAGATTCTAGAAGATTGACAAGATCCGCTACAGTAAACGTAAAAAAGGGGGACCGAGCGAAAATTGGCAGCAAGTTTGGCGTAAATAGCGTAACAAAGTGCGAATGCAAACGGGGGTGGCACGTGGTTGGGCGCAGCTCAGGGGGATAGTGGACGATGGTGGTGACGTGTGACACAGTCTGACGCGGTGTCGGTGTATCAGGTCCCGAGTCTACGGGTCGGAGCGGAGGTTCGTACATCGTGTTCGTACATGATGATGTATATGGTGCGCGGGAATAGGGGCGGGGCGGAGACAGATGGGCGTGCGGAGGATCCCTTTGAGGCTGCCGCATGCGGCGCCAGTGCCTCTGTCCTGCAAGTTCTTCTTTTACCTCTTCTGCCCCCATCGAAAACCTGCGGACGGTGCTTCGAGGCCTGAGGAAGCTCCGAGCCTTTCCCTGGCGCCACTTGGAAACACCGTCGTCGTCGAATCCTTTCGGTGCAAGAATCCACACGCGTGCTCTCTCAACCTTCGACCAGACGGCCAGTGGATGCGTGCTCTGACAAACTGGAGCTCCATCGATGCGTGTATCCATAGATGAAATTACATTTAGTTTGGAGCGAAATTTTTGTCGATCTACTTACTACCGAGTCACGTATAACCTGGCATTTTTTAACGATGATCGAGTCTTTGACCGATGTACCCTTCACTCGTCAATTCAAAAGTGAAAATTTTCAAAATTTGCTAGATCGAACTTGCAGATGACGACGAACAGATAGGAACTCCTTTCACACGAACATCAGTCATATAAACTGTTTCTCCTTGATAAATTTATATAAATCACACGTAGTGCTATTCGACCGCTGTTAAGAAAAAAAAAAAAAAGAAAACGATAATTCAACCCGTGCGAGTCTTACGTCCGTTCGAAGCGTCGATGAAATTTGTTCTCGATCTAATGACGAGCCAGTGTTAATGTAGCCGATTAGAAACCGACAGAAGGGGAAAAGCGATTTTTCTCCCTCTCGATTCTTTTCCTCGCGGATTCGCGCTAGACACACGCGTGCACACTCTGTTTAGACTGTAGACTACGCAAGGATATCGTAGCAAGTGAGTGAGGCTTGTAATGCGAATGTAATTACTCAATTCATCTTGCGTCCCGGCTAATTGCGCGTTCTACGTGATCTCGATTAGCCGGGCCAGCGGTTTAATTGCCCGGCTCGATTTTACGAGTCGCGCGCGATTCGCGTGTCGTGTAATCAGACCCCTCTGCAGAGTGGAGATTGATTACGGAAACGCGCGTTTCTGCTCCGTTCCGTTCGTCTCATGACACTTTCGCTGCCCGTTATTAACGAGCTGCAACCTAGGAAACGACTGTAAGTGTCAGCCGGCATGATCGCGAATATTCTTCTTCGTCGTGGCGTACATCGCGGTCATTTTTTTCGTCATTCATCGCTGGTAAATCGTTCGTTTGCCGGTTTTATACAGGTCGAGCCAAAAGATCTACCTACTTCATACCTAGTTGACTTCGAAGATTTCACCATATAAGAGAATTTCCCTGCGCTGATAAAAATTCTATTGCAGTCGAAAGGTGAGTTGGAATATTCTGCAATGCAGGGACGTTATTCTAGGAGAATTTTATCGAGTTGTCCCTAAAACCTTCGGAGGACTTGCAAATTCACGCGTCGTCAGGTGTAAATATAAATTTCATCTTGCTTGCTGCGAATTTTATCGCGGCCGGTAGTGAGAAAAAGCGGCGCTCGACCATATTCGACAGGATCGTTTGCAAACGAGATAAAACAGCGTTGGGGCAGCGCGGCCGAACGACAGTAATCAGCGGTCATAATTCAGTTTCGAGGCTACCCCGGTCGACAAAGGCTCGGAAGAAAGAAGATCTGCGAGCTGATGTTTCCGTGCTAACCTTTCGGTCGCCCCGGGGTTCGCGTGATTCGCAACGTATTCTAGCTGGGCTAGTCAACCCCTGGAGGGAGGGGTTTTTCGAGCGAGAGAGGATCGAGGACGCCGGCAGGATTCACGGGGGCCCCCCGATCCTGAAATCCGGGACACGCGAGCCTCGCGGGAAATTCCTCTTCTATACCGTGCGGCCATCTCCTAACACTTCTTGGTAAAACGACTCTCATTGCCTCGGGGCAACGTTACCTTCTGCCTGATCCAACGCGCCTCAACATCCGTCCAAAGTCAGTCTCTTTCTCTTTCTTGCACGCCTTCTTTTTTTCGTTCATCGAGCAGAGAGTTTGAGACTCCTCCTCGATAGTCGATTACATCGGACTTTGTAGAATAATTTTGTCACTCTCTTACAACTCCTATTTTTTTCTATTTCATTCTAGCGCAATAAATCGGTGAAATTTTGCATCTGAAGATATTTATTACACATATGCCAATTTTTGAGATCTCTTCTTCTTATAAAATTTTGTAATATTCCGTGAAATATTAGATAGTTAGAAGTTCTTACCAAAAAAGATTTTTCTAAGAAGTTTTTAAAAGTGAAAGGAACTGTTATTTGTCGTCTATCGTGACAAGTTAGAAAGAGTTTAGGAAAAGTTACGGACAAAACAGCCAGTTTGGTAAACAGGAAGAAAGGTTTGCTTGTCCATTCTTGTATGGCAAAGATGACTCGTGACAAAATAGTGGAACTTGAATGGAAGATTATGTCCCATCCACCATATTAGTGGAATATATATGATGGCCGTAAACGGCTATTTATAAGTTATTATAGTTAGAAGAAAAAGCTATGAAATATGATTTATGTTTTGACGATTAAATTCATGTTTCTTGCATGAAAAAAGAAACTTTTCTGAATACCTGGTATTATTCCGAAAATTAATTTTTGCCTCGTAACAATATTCTAGAAAGTCTATTAGCCCTCGTGCTCCCTTCTCGTAGGAAGCTTTTCAACGATAGAAAAGATTTTAAAAATCTTAAGGGTCTGTACCGTTTCCAATTGACTCTCACTTTTCGCGTCCCTTGTCAATAGCCACAAGGCTCTGATTTACAATTTTCTCCGTGACACTGTCGCGTGGCAGATTCTCCTAAACGAGGTCTAAAAAAAAAGGCAATGTCACAGGTAGTCATCCCATCTCGAACCAGGAGGTCCTTAACGCGATCCATTGTCACCTTTAGTTCGAACAATTGCACAACCAATTCGCAATACCGAGATAGAGATCGGTAAGGTTCGGAGTTTGGATGGATTCAACACCCTCCGCAAGTGTGTAAATATTTGATGCAAAAGACGTGTCCTGTCGGAGGATTCACGTTCGGCTGAGGCCACCGCGTGGATCAGTCGGTGTCTTTTATAGAAACGAGGTAGGTCTTTGGTCAGCGGCCGCCCTTTGTAGTCGGGTCTAACCTCGTTTGTGAAACAAGTCGGCTACAGGTACGCGATTAGACAAAGACCTCACCGCTTGTTCGTTTTATTTAGGGACCTGGTTTATAATTGCTTCCGAGATTTCCAATATACTCCGATATTTTCTTATTTCGTGTTCTTTTGTTATACAGTTTTCCGATGAATCGAAACTGCTCGACAGATCGGAAGAGGTTCTCTGTTTTGGAGGAGATCGGTTGAGTCTTGAAAAATATTTCTATTTCTTTAAAGTTTTCGTCGTGAAATTTCGTCACGGTAGACACGGTGTATGTAAATTTGCAAAGAAAGAACGAGCTTGTTTAATGAATTTCTTTTTCTCTTCGGTTATTTTGTTTGTTTGTACTCGATCCGGGATACGAGAGGAAAATCGATCGATCTTGGAACGACAACGGCACTGGAACCGAATGTGAAATTTCGTGGTCACGAGCCACACGAGAAATCACGGGTTAGTCCAGTTTCCACAGCCTTCATTTACCCTTTACGAATCGACGAACCCTTTTCCTGCCCGGAGCGCCAGGCGCCAACGTTTCACGCCTTCTCAACGGCCCGGTTCGAGCTCTTTTTCATCCGTACGGTCGCCGTGGTTAAGGGTCCTGAAGCACCGTGCCGCTTGCCTTAATGATTTCCAAGTCTCCAGGCAATTGTACTCCACTAGATGAACTTCAACTGGACCAACGAAAATTGTTAACAGCAGAGATAAAAACGGAAAACATATATTTGCTCTGCGACATAAAATTATATCTATCACGAACCATCATTGGCAGCAAGATCCTCTTTTCTCTAATAATATCAGAGCGACGACTCTCTCGTAGCAGGCAGCAGAAGAATCATCACGAATGAGAAACTAAAAATACACAAAGGAAAAGAAGATCGATTTCTTATTGAAAGAAGACGAGAGAGTAACAGCATTATAACCACACTCGTGTTACAAAGTTAACGAAAGTATCACGGCGGAAACAAATTATCCTTTCCAATCTATATCCCTTCGATATAGACCCAAGCCGCTCTTCTCTCGTCCATTTTTCTCCCTTCTTTCTCTCGCTCGTTCGCCGCGCGTATCCCCTTGCCGTCGTCTGCCTCTGTTCACCAACCACTTCGGTGCAAGTCATTCCAAAATAATTTATAACCCGAAGGATCGGGCTAAACGGGCCGGCTAAGTTAACTAAACGCCGTGCTAATTTCATTTAACGCCTGTGTCTGGCGAACACACACGCCGCGGGAGGGCTGTTTATCGAGTGTCCCTCCGCCACCCTTTTCCACTTGTTCCCTCGACACTTACCCTACAACTTGGCAACCCTTTCATACGATACACTCCGTTCTCCAGGAAGCTAGCAACGTTTCTTTTTTAGAGCTCGTTTTTTGGGCGGTATCCTCGCTCGTTGGACGGTTAGTGCCACTTCTCACGTGAAACGGTCGAGATACGTGATGATAGGAAGAAAGAGAGAATAAAAGAGAGAGAGAGAGAGAGAGAGGCAAAAAGGCAGGAAAACGACGCCAGACGATAGTTTCTTTCGGCACGGCAATCAAGACGAATTCGATGGCCTCGTTAATGTCCGGTTTTATCGATTTGGGACGAACGTAAATTCCGCGGAACGACACCCACCCCCTCTCGACTTTTGTGTTCAAGGCACGATTTCACACCGTGGAAACGCGCTTCTTCGACACCAGTTGCCCACGATCCTAGTGAAAATTACGACGCCGGCTGGTCGACATTAAGAAATTCGTTCGGCTTCCGAGAGTCTGTGCTCCGATCCTCCGGGTAAATTACGAGCCAATTTCTGGCACGCTCCTTTTCGCATCGAATCGACCGATCTATCAACCCCCCAAGGAGGATTTCGCCGGCTGCTCACGAAGTCTCGTGCTTCTTCATTTCAGATTTTATTCCGTTTTCAATTTTACGACACTCTTTTGTTATTTGATCGAACCATCTAACAAACTCTACGGATAGCTCGACTCTTCTCAAGGGTCAAAGTCATCAGTCTCAGCCAAGACGATTCCAATGCCGTTCTTCCGAACGACGCGTACCAAGAGATTTGGACTTTCTCGAGATTAATTACCAAGAGCTGGATAATATCGGCACGGTAGCTTCGTTTCGACCGACACTTTAATGGCCGACACATTGGATTGAATGGACGGGGCAGAGGGAAGAAAGGAAGGAGGAACGAAATGGAGGGTAGGAAAGGGAACAGGAAGGGAGGGAGGGAATAGATACAGAGAGAGGAGACGGTAGCAAGGACGTCTTTTATTTCTCTCGACTGCTCTCGGTACTACCTGGCACGCTCTTTCTCTTCGTTCGCAGGAAGATAAAGGATGGTAATTGTTTTTTTCCCCTCTCTTCTTTCCCCTCTCTCTCTCTCTCTCTCTCTTTCTTCTTTTTTTTTATTCTCGTTCTCCTCTCGCTGCCGTTCCTCTCGTCGAGTTTCTGTTCCCGTTGGAGCGCGCACAGGGCGTCGCGTTGCCTCGCCGTCATTACACGGCATGACAAGGCGCCTCTGTTCCAGGCTCCTCGACTTCTCGCCACTTTTTCTGCTCCCCATTCTCGTGCCACCTTTTCACACGCTTCTGAACGGCAGAAAAGACGCAGGAAGCGACGTCCCTCCTTGTGCACGGCCGTGATAACCTTTCAACCCTCTTCAAAAACCGTCTTCGCATTGTGAACGAGCGGCTCCAGCTAGACGGGGGAGGTGGAGAACCGACCGACGATTGAAGTCCACGATGACGAAACGCTGTCTCGCGATTGTAATATTGCGCTCGACCGACGAGACACGGCTCGTTTCGTTTCGACCTCAGAAATTTCTGCGCGACGCGCTCGCTCGGGGGCAGCAAACGCTTGAACTTTCTCAGTTGAGAAAGAACTGTGCGCGGTTTTGAATTTTCATTGACTTACTTGATCCTCTCGTCACTCGAAAACCTCTTAGATAATAGATGTAGAAACGAATAAATAAATATAAAGCGTAAAGAATTTTATTGTTAAGATTAAACGAACGGGCAACTATCGATATAGAGCCAACGGTTTCTGTCGTGAACGGTGGATTCGTGGATTTCGCTTCTTTTTTTTTTTCACACGACTCGTATCTGGGAGGGAAGTGGAGCCGGCAGGTTTACGAGGTCCTACACTTGTACACTCGCCTAATTGATCCACGGCAGACCGCCTGTTCTACCTGCGGGGATGAGAAGGCGGCAACACGAACAGAGACACGGCCGAGCCGAGAGTGCACACGCAGAATGTCAGAGTGAAAGCCAACGAGTCTCTCTCTTTCTTTCTCTCTCTCTCTCTCTCTCTCTCTCTCTCTTAGGGTTGGAAACGATGCAGCAACCAGAAACAGGGCCTGCGTTTACTGCCAGCGAATTACCCCGTGGAAAAAGCTTACCTCGTCCTACCTCGTTCGTCTTCTAATTCAGCAGCATCCTCCGGGCCAACGTCTTTTTTCGCCCCGTGATTTTGGAATCCTCCGTTTCGGAGCATTAACGAGAACTTGGAGAACTCTTCCTTCGTCCCCGTGAACAAAGTCCGAAAGTCTCACCGTCTAAAATTGAGAGATTAGTAAATTGAGCGTTTTAGCGTTACGTGTACTAACGCAGCCAGCTTTGTCATTAACTAATTTGTAATCCCGGTTGATTTCTGATTATTACACATTAGTTGTACTCTTAACGTATCTGCACATCGTATATCTAGGTAATTATTATGCAAATACAAACCTCCGTTTTCTACGATCGTTCGTAGAATTTTTATTTCCACAGTAAATCTGGATTCAACGGATTGAGGTAATTAAATAGTTCGTGATGCAGATAATTGCTCTGCTATTTTTTTCTTGCTTTCGCAGATCGCAAACGTGCCGTTCTTGTTTAATATTAGTCGCGTGTAATTGTACCGTAAGAAGGTCAGAGAACACGTCGTATCAGAATTCTTAGCCGATCGAATTATTCCGCGTTCAACGATGACGCGGATACTCGCGACGCGACCCGAGGGTTAATTCATCTGAACTCTGTTGACGTGTGGCCAACGGAAGGAAAGCATCCTGAAACCGGAGCGCTCGTCCCTAATTTCTAGAGCAGCAGGCTTTTATCGCGTGGAGTGATCGATCCGCTCCCATGTCCCTGGTGCATGCGAATGTCACCGCACGAGAGTCTCGCGGTCCCAGTCGATCGTTTGTACGGTAACGACGAGCGGTGGCCGAGGCCAGTGGGTCGAAATGTTTGGCGACACCGGTCGAATTATCCTCGGTGTGTACGTGAGCGTGACGGAGAGGCAAAGCTCAGCAACAACGGCGGCAGGCGGTGGGAGGAGGAAGGCGAAAGAATAAGAGTGACGGAGAGAGAGAGAAAGAACATTCGCAGAGGATGGCAAACAGCGAGCAACAACAAGTTGCTCGTAATAGGTCGCCGATCGAGCGGCGGTCTCGTGAAGCACGGGTCGAGGAGAGAGCGAGTCCGTTGCATGCCACAAATTGGCTCAAATATTTACGCAATTGGCATGATAACCGCATTACGTGATTATGTACGGTTGTTGCGCGCGATCCCGATGCTCACCCTCTCATCCCATCATCACCACCACCCTTCCCTCCTCCGCACTGTCCCGCGTTCCTCTCCTCTCTCTCTCTCTCTCTCTCTCTCTCTCTCTGTGTTTATCTCTGTCATTCTCCGTTCTCCATGACCTCCCGTATAAACGGCAAATCAGGGTTATTAAACGACCGGTCGCGGGACACGCGCATTGTTTCCGTCGCCCATGCAACTTCCGCTTCGACGTTCTTCCGGTTCTTCTCGCTGATCACCTGCCGATTCGCTCCTCGCGGTCTTTGGATTATTTTCACCGCGGAGAGAACACGCGTTCGCAAGAGTTCGTTGGAGCAGAATTTTTCGATCGATTCAACTTTCGTGGTTCACGAAATTTTACAAATTTTGTCTTGTTGCAACGAATAGGAAACCTCATCCGACAGACGCTTAGATCATTTAGTTGCATGCTACGATCGTTGTTTTATACTTTTTGATTTTTTTTTAATCTCAGTGAGTATTTTTAATCTTGGAGGATATATACTACTCACATAAAATTGTTCACACAGTCTGCGAAAAGAATGGCCGATAATTTAAGCTGTTATAACTTTGTGCAACAATCAATTTTGGGCTCGTTTCAAATCGTTTAAATCTCTACTTTAAAAAGATATGTTCTCAATTGCGCAGCAATAGAGAAAAAAAAACAATGATACTTTTCTTCTCAAAAATTGTAGAAAATTCAAACGTCTCTAAAATTACAATTTTTTACAATCTTTAGTCTAAAAGAACAATTTTCTTCACAACCAGTTAGAAGATCAAAGTTTCTCCTCTATAGAATAACTCCTTGAATTGCATGTACGATTTTTTTTTCATCACTTTTTTGAACTTTGAGTACTAGATTTAAACGACAAAAATTTATGCAGAATAAAATAAACGAAGTTTTTTTCTTTGAACAATTCGTTCTGTAATTTTTTACATTCCCAACAACACGTGAGTCTCCAGATCTGAAAAACATGGGCTTGCCACTTAGTTTCCTCGATTAAAAACAGATGGCTATAATTACCGATCATTTGAATTGATTGCAAAGTGGAATCAAAGTGGGAACCAAGTAATCGTAATCTGTGTTTATACCGAGAGATGATAGAAAAATTATAGCTGTCGCATTACCGAGGAAGGAAATATACGAGTATTCGGTACAAAGTTTTAATATCGATCATTTATCAATGACCTTAACCTATCTGGATTCTGTGTACTTTGATCGTCTTGAAAAAATTATACCATGAATACTATAGAGTTTTATCATTGGATTGGAAAAAAAATTGAAACTGTTTTCTAAAGAAATTCATGTATTATACATCAAACCTGAAGCATATAACCTTCTACGCGTATCAAATACCTAATCAATCTTCAAGCAGAAACAAATGGAAACTTTTTTTAGCGCTACGCGCTTCATTTACGTACAACACTGTATCATTTTTCCAACACCTTCGCATCTCTACTGTCTGCAAGAAATTTATGTTTTTTCAATGGAACTAATCCTTCAATTATTCTAATCAATACACAGCTTTTATACCCACCTACTATATTCGCACAGATAAACTTAACAGAGGCAATAAAAATTATCAATATACCACAGAATCCATCATCTTTTTTCTGGTATCTTCTGTCAATTCTTTGAAGGACAGAAGAACTCATTTTTAAGAAAAAATTTTATCACTATGAAAAATTCTTAAGTCTTCTGATTCTTCTAATTTTTATCTACAAGTATCATAATTTAATGCGTAACATTTTCCCATTTCTCTCTTTTTTTTTTTTTTTTTTTAATTAAACATTCGTAGCATGTGCTAATTAGACTACAAATATTTATGAAAGCTTATAAATTTTTTGAATGTAACAAGTTACAAAAAATTTCGAACGTAACAATTTTCTCAATAATGTAGTTTGCCAAATGTCAAAGAAAGTTTATTATTCTCCCTTGCGTCTTCAAATTTTTCATAAATAGGAAAAATTGACAGTAAAATACGCCGAGTTCGTTTATTCCGTGCAGAGTTCAAGCTTGAACTTTCGAGGTGTCGAAGTCTGACCGAGACAACCCTGACTGACCTTACGAAACGCTAAAACCGACACAGAATGGAAGCGGAGGAACGGCGTCGCTGGTCCCGGAGGCGAAGTTCTGCTTCGTGATTTCGCCTCGGCCACGGAGGAGGCCTCTTCTTCGAAAATACAGTTACTCTGGCCGGCGATCTAGCGCCGATCCGTTACGTAACACTCCGTGGAAACGCTCCGTGTCGACTTCACCTCGTCTCTCCGCCTCCTCCGGCTGACGGGGAACGCGCGTTACGTGCGGTTTCCGTAAATTGCTACGTGCAAACCAGCCTGGGCCTGGTTCGCAGTGCTGCTCTCGTCCCCGTGTAGTAGGTAGTACTCTCCTCTGTCTTCTCCTTCTGGAGAACATCTCGCGCGCCAGAAAATACAACCGATGCCGATGGGAGTCGGTTGTTCGGTGGTTGGATGCCTCGCTGTTACGGCTGTTCACGGAAACGCGAGGGTATTCAGCGAAAAATCGACGCCGCGCGGCGGTTACCTAGCCGCACGGAAAGGTGAAAACGTCGTACGTGCGAATTATCCGCTGGCACGAGAGTGTGGAGGAGAGTAGAGGAACCGAAAAGAGAGAGAGAGAGAGAGAGAGAGAGAGAGAGAGAAGAAAGTACAGAAAGAAAGTGTAAGAGAGATACATGAAGAGAAGCTGCAGGACCAATTCTCCTCTCCGATACGTCTCTCTTCTCTCTCCTCCGCCTCCGCCTCTGCAACCACTTCTTCTGTTTCGGTAGTGTTGTTGCAGCAGCCGGCTCGCCACGGTAGTCATTACTTGAATTAAATAATACTTGGTATAATTATTTGGAAAGTTTACGCGGAGATGTATGGGTCGCTGGTTCGAGGGAACACAGTCGGGAGAGCGCGCGCGGCTTTTAATTACGGCGGCGGCTGCTGCCGAGCAACGCTTCTTCGAGGATTGCGCGCGCTCTCTGGCCTGGCCCACGGGGTAATTAGCCGATGTTTAGAAAGCTGTACCAGCAGTCTATCGATGACGGGACCGTGTGTCGTGTCTGGTCGTGTCGTGTCGTGTAGCGAATCTAGGTCTTCGGTTGGGAGCTTAGTGCGTTTCATTGTTCGGCCCGGTTTATTACGTTGGGAATTATCGCGATCGGTGGAACGAGGAAAGAGACAGATCCACCGAGAGAGCACCACTCGTTGGCAATGATTTAAAATTACCAGTTACACGACCGCCTGCACGTAAACATCGACCATTGATTTAAACACCGGGATTATTGTAATTACAACAATTTATTGTCTCCGGGGGTGCGATTGGAGAGGGCAGGGAGGAGTTGGTCGACGAGAAATATTGGTGGCGGCAGCTCTTGGTCGACGTGCCAAGTTGGTGCTGCGTTCTAAGAGTACGGCGCCATCTCTCAATGGATCTACCAAACTGAATGTTTATTTCAAATATCGTTCGAACAATTTGTTTAAACAAATTCCACGCGTCTGTTATCGGAGATGGTTTTCGCAAGCTCAAGTTTCGTACGCTGCTCGTTTCCAGTTTTTGTCGAAATATTTCACTGCGATTGACTACCTATGATAACAGAGTTGTGGAAGGAGATTTATCTCATTGTGGTAATTCGGTATTCCAGATAAGTATGTTTCTGTAGTTTGAAACTATGATATTTCCTCTCTTCGTTTCACACTCTTCCTTCTAAATCCCACAATTTATGTAATATCTGCATCTCAATTTTTTTACACCCTATGTAATATATATTAAACTTTTCGCCCTATTTTACGTAAATCCAATTCCGTAATTTTCTTTCTACCTATGTGTATTCCATATTCCATAGCTCTAAATTATATATAGATATCTTTTATATTCATACATCACATATTGACGCTCATATTGACGCTTCCTATTTCTATTTTATGTCTGGTATATCTGATTTATATTTCTTATCCAAATTTTGCGACAGTTCACAATTCACAATTCACAGATAATCATATATCATACATACTACATTCCAGGTCTTTTTTTCAAACCTATCTTGTAGTCCACATATCATAACCTGCCTCCAATATTTCTATATATCATAACTGTATTTCCTATATCCCATATTCAATAATCTCCAGCTTACGTCATTCCTTTCTTTAGATTCCGCAGCAGCTATCCTATTTGTACAACTCATTTTATACATCCCGATAATACCATCTTCCAATTAGATCATTAACTAAATGCTCACAAAATGAATTTCGTAGCCCCACGAAGCTAATTTGTGGGTACATCCGAACTTTTCCGTCCCACAAAATAAATCCCATAGTCCACAAAACTCACATATTTAGTAGGCACTTCTGGAAATTTTTATCTTTGATATTAAATACGGAATAAAAATGTTAGTAGTGGAATGTATTGTAGGGTAAAAGAAATGTGCGTCAGAGATGGCTGTGGGGATGAAATATAAAATAGGAGACGTAAGAAGCAGAATATGGAATAGAACAGGAGTTGAGATATGTAAATAACGACACCTATATATTTATTTTCTATTATATTTTTATTGATAGTAAATGTTATAGAAGATTATATGTAATAAGGGTATCTCGAAGTGACATCAACTGTTCTTCCCACCTATAGTCTCAACAACATGTGTTACAAACTGATCGAAAGATTTTACAATTATAACTGAAATTATTCTACTGAAAAACCAGTTCAGAATTTTGTATTGATGCTGGTTTTATTCCGTGATGATGCATCTCTGGTTAAAAAATTAAAAATTCATGCTAACTTCGCACATTAGTAAATGAAATTTTTCACTTTTTTTTAATAAATTAAATAGTGTGATCTTCGTTTCGTAAAAATTTGAAAGAAGATAAGGAACCGGGAGAAGAAATCTCCGTCGCTTAGAATTTTAATGGACAGAGTTGAGAACACGGTTCAGATGAAGAAGTTCAAATTGAATGAATGACAAAACGGAAGAAGGGGTGGTGGTACTTTTTGTTTTGTACACTTTTCACGGTGACTGCATACGATGTAAGAGACTTCGCGATATTATGTGACCCTTTCCTCTGTCATTTCGTACGCACGCCACGCGAGATCGATAATCGACAATTATGCGAGAGTCGGTTGTCGTGTAAGTACTTACATATATGTACGCTCACGTTTCAAGCACAACGTCTAGGAAAATTATTTCCCATATGACGACTGGCAGGGGACGCCTGAAACTGCAATTTCGCGATTATACGATCCTTCCGAGGACTGGCGTCGGTTAACCTATTCCTTTTTCAGAATCGGCATATGCATTATATTGCATATTGTTGCAACCCTGTGCTCCAATGTTCAACGTACACGGCGAAGCGCAAGATAGACTTTTCATAAAAATATTACAATTTTAATCTGTTATTTTAAATTTTACAAACTCTCAGTTTTTTCTTTTTTTTTTTTTTTTTGAAATCTTGCTATATACAGTCAAATTTTTTGAAAAAGTTTATCTTGAAAAGGAAGGAGTTTTATTAATGGGAATATATTTCGTCCGGCATTTTTCTAAGAAGAGCTAACACTGAAATTCAAGACCAATTTTGTCTAATGTATCAAGAAAAGGTTTACAAGATCGATGTTACCCTGCGCAGTTCGATTCTCGGACTGCTTCACATACAGAAGCAGCGAGCGTCTGTCGGTCGTATATTTTTGTCTCCTTTTTTCAAGGGGCTGCAATCGATGGCACACGCGAAACCATCTGCCAGCAAAATTTGGCAACGAAATTCAGATTACATGCTGTCCTCTATTTGATGTCCCATGACTGGCGTCGGCAATTGCACTCTCGAGTAATGATAACCCTTAAGTAACGTAACGTAACACCGATAAAAGCACAAATAAAAAAAAAACACGAAAGTAAAAGAAACAGTGCTGCGGAAAATTGCGATGAAATTTCTTTAACATATGCAGGATCGCGTTTGCACCGATGTTACTTAAACCAAGATACACGAATGAAAGGCTATTGTAATACAGGCGAGATTAGGATGCACTAAATTCCAAGATAAAGATTTAATTTTAAATAGGGAAGAGAATACGCTCTCCAGAGAAAGTGTTACATCTCCTATTTACATGTTTATTGTTCTCAATATTTTACCCAACACCTTACACCGACAACAGCCATTAAGTATATTCAACCATGGGCACCGTAACGTCGTCACGTAGCTCCGCTTATGCTAATTCTCCTCCGAAGCCACAGGCTCGTCGCCGGTTCTCTTCTTCCGTGTCCATATTTCGTTGTCGACGCTTTTGTAAAATGGAAGCGCAGAGACGAAAGCAGAATTAATCGAACTTTTAGATTAGTTGATGCTCTTGCTCGAAGAATGTTTTAAAGACTCACTCGTCCGACGTGTCCTTGGAGTAGCCAGCCAAAGTTTGCCAAAGTTCTCGAGGGCCTTCTATCGCTAGAGGGAAGTGTTGCCAGGCCCATACATCTGTTGAAAGAATCGCTTAATGTTTCTTCAGGAATAATCCTTTTTTCCTACCTTCGTTCGATTACATTTCTCTAGTCTAATCTTTCTTTTGGGTTGACAAAGGAGTTGACTTATCGTAAAGTGAATTTATTACCATCAACCGGTATCACGCGTCTTTTTATGGGTCTTGAGAATGGTTCGTCGCTAGCGTACGATGGCCAAGATTCAGTCTTAAAAAAACGTAGAAAAGATACATTGGTTTTATATAGAACAATTAGAGACTTTGCGAAGCAAGAATTCCCACAAGTGCACTGTCTGATCAGAATCACTTATTCTACTGTGTAAGGTACTGATGCACTTGATAGAATGGATTGGTTAAAATTTTTTAAAATTGCAAAATGATCTCAATACTTGTGCATTGCCGTGAGCCGAAACCTTAGGAATGTTTCTTCGTGATTTGAGGAAATCATTGTTTCCCTCGCTACGTCCCACGCGTGGAATATTCTTCGCGATTTTCAAGAAGAACGCTGGTACTTCATCAGCTTCGGACGCATTCTCACAAATCAGCAGTGCCAAAACGCCAACCAAAAGAGCTAAAACATTCGGGAAACTCACTGTCGCCACGACTCTTCAATCGAAAAAAAAAAAAGAAAAAAAAGGTAAAACTCACCACCAACAAACAGACGTCGCGAGGATCCTGAAACACGCAAACTCGTCATCTTCGTGTCGCCTTGAATCTGCAAAACTTGTCGGTCGATTACCAATCAGTTCAAGTGTTCAAGTGAAAATCGTTCGATCAGCAAAGCACTATGATTTCGTTAACGAGGAGCTTTATTTATCAACGACCACGTCCACTCTCGGGTTGGACCATCGTCGTTGTCCGCGAAAAGTCGTATCGTGATGTCTGGGACAAGCGAGGAGAGAGAAATGCACGCGACACGCGTTCCACGACTGTATGGGGGAAACTGAGCGATTTTTCCTAGGACTTCTTCCATTATCGCGAAGAGGAGTGGACAGAATACTCTTGCACCGTGGGCGAAAGGAATAAGAGAGTTTGCACGGCGAAGCTCCGCCGCATTTAAATATCCCGAATGTTTGCCGTAGCATCTGCACGATCATCTTGCGTGAGAAATCTACCCCACGTGTACATTCCATCATAGTCTAGCTACTTCACGCTCGACGTTGAAATATACTATCAATTTGAAGATTTAGGATTTACGTTTTCGATCTCTCTCTCTCTTTCTCGACATTTAGTGTTTATGAAAAGATTAATCACACAAATTTACTGTAGAATTTGAAGAAGCTGAATCAACGCGAAGACGACAGGAGAAGAACGAGACATTTTTACGATTAAACGGGAGTATTTCTATGCGACACAATCGAAAAATGAAAGTAAGCTAATCTTAGAAAAAGTAGCTGGCAAGTTGGCGCAGTTTTGTAAAATTATTATTTATTCAGACTAGCAACATTTCAGTATCTTCCAGAATGGACGAAATGATCGATTCACTTTGTTTTCTTTTTGTCGTAAAAATAGACAGACAATTTTTGTAGTGTGAGATCGACTATGTAAATGGATCTTGAAACTGTTTCTTTGTGTAAAAGATAGGAAATATTCTTCCCCCGTAGTCGTCGTACGTGAATACATATCTGTGTGAAAGTTTATCTGAGGAAGCCAGAGTAAAGCAGAGAAAATTGAATCGTTCTTGCGAAATATTTTGCGGTTTTCCAGCGCACTTACCTTCACGTGGTCACGATACATTGAACCAGAATCGTCAGGTATCCCCCTATTTATACAGAGATTTAGAATCAATTAGGTATTACGATCAGGTTGATTTGAACGTGAATCGATGCTGACACTTGTTGCACCCCTATCCTCTCGTCGAATAAATTCCAAGTCGAACGATCGTCGCTGAATAATTTTTGTCTGTCACATATTCGAACATAACGGTCATGGGTCGAACAAATCATGAGAATTTTCCGAGGTTGGACATTTTTGTTTTAACTTGACTGTGGGATATTTTCATTCGAGATTTCAGTGTTTTACATTATTTTAATTTTAGGGAATCGTCGATTGGCCAGACAATTATTTTCCCGCTTATTTTCGTGAAAGCCTTTTCGTTCACACGCAAGCATAACCCTTATTCCGGCAGGTGAATGAAACGTGCTCTCCATATCGAATCGTTCGATCTGCATTTCAGATGTTGGAAAGAGTTTCATTGAACTTCTCTTCGCGTTATGTAAATTACTTAAAATCGAAATGCTCTCTCTCTCGAAAGAATATGCGAAATCATATCTTGAATCCATCTTCAACTTTTAGATAACGTCACCAAGTCCTGTAAAAAGTCTAGAAATCGTACGACAAATGATTATCCAGTTTTCCAGACATGAAATATTTAATGTTGGAAAAATAAAAATGTTGGAAATTAAGTGAAACTGATGAAAGAAGAATCTTTACATAAAAAATATGGAGAAGAAGGAATCTTCACACGAAGGTGGAGAATGAACGAATTAAGATTGAATTAATGTCAGTTCATATTAGGAACCATCAGACTTTATTATATGAGAAACATGTACACAGTGAGATTAATTGAGATCTAAGCGACATAGTTACAAGAGGACGAGTGATTTGGACGATGCGACGAATCTCAAAGCATCAGAAAGTGATTGTAGAATTAACTATTAATACAATTATCATAGGCTAGCTGTTACACGTTGATGAAGTGATCGAACAATAAGTATATTAGCATCCGGCGTGTCCAATTGAATCCTGGCGTGTTCAATATCGTTAGTTGGAGTCCTGTCGTCCCAGCCAGGCGTTGCATGTTTCGCTGACCGTTTCGCAGATCGAAGACATGGCTCGGCTGGTGATTTCGTAATCTGTGGAACATCACACGTAGCAATATCATTTCTGACAGGAAATTACCAGGAAGAACAATAATGGAACTTTATTATGATATGAAATAAAGTCTAAGAATTTTATTATGATATAAAATAAAGTGTAAGAAACACGGGAGAATACGCGAAGGAAAATTTAGTGAATGTAACGAAATGAAAAAGTAACATATTTAACTAGATACAAAGTAACATATGTAATCGGAGACAAATAAAAAATAAAGCTCGTGTGTTGTAGTACAAGAGTTGGTAAAATAAAATGAAATATAAATTTTTAGTTCGAGAAGTTCTGGAAGTATTTGATACATTTGAAATATTCATTTTACCAGTGATAGTGTTGGATCTTTTGCCAAATATGCTACCGTTGAACGGGGGTTTTCTGTAGGCAGCGTTCACGGTGACAGCGAGGACGAAAAGAACGGCAATGATTGTAAAAACGAGGCGGATAGACACCATTTTGATGATTTTGGTTTGCTGTTCGAAATCAAAGAATACAATATATAATATATAATATGTAATATAATATACATATAATATGATACTAAAATTTTCCAAGTCAAATTGTTTAATATTCAAAAGAAAAAAAATAAAATGTTCTATAGAAACGGTCAGTTTGCTTACAAATGTGGTAACGACAGAACTTGCACGGTAGTTGGTCAGCGAATGTTGCAAACAAAGCAAAAGCTTGGAGCTTTTATAGCGGAGAAACGAACCGAAGACAAATGTCCCTATCAAACGCAGATGGTCTACATTACTCGCAAATGAACTTATCAAGAAATTCATCTAAGAGTGTATCGACTTGAAATATTAAAATTCCGTATCGCGATCGCAATCAGCAGAAATAATGAAAAGATATGAAACCACTTACGTGAAACTTCAAATAGAGAATATGAATCAGTGGGTTTTAAGAGAATTTAAAAATATCACGAGACAACTATTTAGATTTTTCATGTAGCAGAATGCGAAGGAAATTTATGCCGTGAAGTAAAAAGATGTTAGAAATATGAAAAGTTTTTTCTTACGACGCTGTGTCTGCGATGTTACCTCGAGATGGAAGATGTCTTCTTGGAAAGGAGAATGTGATCTGCTGCTTTCGGAAGAAGATCCGGCTTTTATAAGGGACCGAACTGCACGTCGAGATATGTGCTGTAATACTATTATAGAACAGTGTTACAAGTAATCACGTACAAAACTGAATTACAGACACCGTTGATTACTTTTTATCCCGAGGGAAATAAGAATCTATCATGAGAGACAAGATATTTTATAAATATAAAAAAAAACAGAATAAATAATATTGCGTCAGACTGCAATGTTATTATACATCACTATTAATTTTTTTTAACACAATATTACTAAAAATACTATTTTGTTCTTCTTTCCTCGTAAAATTATGAATGTTGAAGAATTTTGTAATTTAAGAAAGATTGTGTGTGCAAAAATGTTAATATTTTTTTTAAACATTGCGATATTTTTATTGAGGCAAATAAAAATTAATATTTTGATAAAAATTTGTATCAGTGTTCTACTTGATCGATTGAAGATCAGAAGATTTCTACTTCCATCCATGATTTTCTACATTATCTACTGAAGAAACAGTAGAATGTAACACAGACATCTATAACGGAGAAGAAACCTGGCAGTTTATGGAACTTCATACAGTTACAGAATTAATGACATGATTTGTGTTTATGATCAATACCTACAGTAGGTAATCTAATAGATCAATACCCACAGCAGAAAATCTGACAAATCAATATCTACAGTAGGTATCTAACATAAATATCTACAGCGGATAAATGTCGATAAATTATCATTCTATGAGTGATAAAGAAGAGAATGATAAAGCAAAGATATTTGGTGTAAATTTCTTTTACATTTATTTTTTCGATTATTTAACGAAAGTATCGATTATAAATATATTTCTTACATCTTAAATTTCACGAGAATTTGTTTAAAAAATGTATCACTTAGGTTATAGTGTTCTTTATTTATCGTATGACAAAACATAATGCGAATATCGTTCACTTATACGATATATACATAATGTACAACCACAAACATAAATAATAGAAATATAGAGACACAGAACAGCTTATAAATTTACTGACGATTACGAGCCTTTGAGCGTAATATTCGTTATCATGATACAGTTTAACTATTTTATTCCACGACTGCAGCAACCACATATACATTTCAGAATACATATTAATCTTAACAACGATTAAATTGTACAGATTACATCCTAGATTTGTAAATTGGTACCCCAAAGTTTCGACTCATCGATATTATATTGTTAATTAAATAAAGTCTCCGATTATGTGGTAAAAATATTTACAAAGCAATTATTTCACTTACGACTATATGTAGCCCAGATAATAAATTGCTGAAGTTGAGTCTTTCGCGCATTACCGACTGTAATTATAGAATTATTTCGATGTGCAGATCGATCCTCACAGAAAAATCAGTTTCTTATTGTTCGCTGTGTTTATTGTAACTTCAAAATCACGTAATACATACGAGAATATCTTTCAACTATATTTTCTATGTCTTTAACAGGTGGATGTGTGTGTCAAAAGTGCGCGAAAGACAGAGTTTTGCATCACACAGGCATACTAGTATCTACGTCTTATTGTCGCGTCACAACGTTTTTTTTTACTTCTTCTTTTAAACGGCACACTATGTAAAATAAACAAACGCACGCTTTACCCCAAGGAATTCGAGGAATCGTGGTTTAATAACCACCATCGATTCCCTTCGAAGTGGAACGTGGTCGCGTTTAAAAAATAATCGCTTAAACAACAAACTACAATTACTCGCATGCTTGCGTTGTTCTATTCTCCTGTTATATCCGATCATGCTTTAGGCTCGATCACACGCGAAGTGTCCAGGAGACTACGAAATTGGAAGACATGGATTCTTGCTTCGTTTCCCTTAACAAATATCTTAACCCTAGTGTAAACCCTAACGATTAAGTACAATGATTATCGTTAAAATCGTGTAAAAGATTATTCGTTACAATTAGAAGGAATCTTATAGACGTGTATTGACGCGCGGATGCACGCGTTCGTTGCATCGCGGCCACGTATAAATATCGTTTATTGCATAATACACACATCGCACTTTATTGTCCCGTCCACACGCTTCAAGAGTCGGAACGATGCTGCTCACAGTGTTCTCTAGTCTCGTCTTTCCTAACCGTGCGAAGAAAGTGTCGTTCTTATCGTAAAGTACGGTAGATAGCTGATGGCAACCAGAAATCTTCTTCGTCTCGAAGAAAAATCCCTCTATTGCAGCCTGATAAAAAGTTGTTTCCTTGGACGTTAAGCTCCTGCTCCCTCCCCTCCCCTCCCCTCCCCTCCCCTGTTAAGCGCGTGAACCGGACCTAGCGTCTAGAGAAGTCTCTTAAGCCTAAGAAAGCAATTAAGCCGCCTAACGACCAATAATCGCGGGTCGCGATCGTTTCGAAAAAATTCCACTGACACGTCGATCGACGCGTCTCGATGCTGATCGATCGATCAACAACGTACAGGTGGATCGAAAGCATCCTCAGATAAAAGACACGAAAGACACTTCTCTCTCTCTCTCTTTCTCTCTCTCTCTCTCTCTCTCTCTCTTTCTATCTTGTTGATCCGCGATAATTGGAACTGTATACACGAGTCGCAGCTTCCCTAAAGGATTAACGGAGGGCACGAGTAGAGATTAAGAAAATAAAAAACGAAAACGCGGTTTTACGTGTTATCGACCAACTAGAAGAGACTAACCTTATACTATCTATCGGTACCATTGCCCCGACTAACCTACGAGATATGTGAATTCGTGAGTCTGTTTCTCCTCATCCCTTCGTAAGCCCTCTTCCGCCTCTTCACGGTATCAAGTCACAATGACAGGCGCTGCCCCCGTTACCGTTGTCACATTGAGCCATGCACCATCGGTCCCAGTCTACGGACGTTTCATCCGTGGTGTTTGCTTCGTTGCCGGTGGCAGCAACGTCCTCGGACTCCTCCTTGCTTGCTCCCTTATCCGCGTCATCGGTACCAGCATCTTCAACGTCTGCCTTGTCTAACATGTCCTCCCCCACTTCGAGCTTCGTGGCAGGAAGATCTTTCATCTTCAAACCTTGACCCTGAACGTCAGCCGGAACCTGCTCGTCGTCGGCTTTCTTCAATATCTTCGACTCACCGGCCTTCCTCGACTGATCCTCCTCGAGTTGCTTGCCTCTCCAAGGATCTTCTTCATCGTTCCTCGCCACCTCACGGTTTACGTCGTTGCAGGAACAACCGTGATACTGGATAAGCGTCTCCCTGAACGTGCGACAGGCATGGCTGTCCTCGAAGACGAGGAGATCCGACGAGCCATGACACGGGGTCAAGCAGAGACTGAAGAGACGGTGAATCGGGAACCGGCCACCGCTGGACTGAAGGACGAGTTTCTGCTGGTGCTGGCAGACTCCCGTGATCTTCTCGGGGCTGGTGTCCCGTGCACGGCAGAGGTGGACGCATGCGTGCTCGAGCGGATGCGCGGCCACCGCGGCCAACAGCAACGCCAGCAACACCCACCGACGTAGAGGCGTCATCTGAAAGTGATGGCTAATCAATACGGAAAGCAAACGAGGAACTCGCCGCGTTCCGATAGTCGCCGGAGGAGGCATCGGAGGGATTGGTTACGGCAATCGGGAATTTCCTGCAGCTCTCTTTCTCCACCGGTATGCCTCGGACTGATATATACGGGGTGACTCGCGATCAACAGCGGACGATGTTTCTCGGAAAGAAAGCGAACGAAAGTAGATACGTGAATACCAAGAATGTATCGAGACGATAACATTGTATTTAACTTTCACTTTTTTTTTATAATTGAGAATTATTCCTCTGTATTGCGTCCTTTTATTCTAATAATTTTCAACTCGACAAGTGTGTCTTTCACTTACGTAATTAATTTTTTAAAGTTTAAAGTATATCCATATTGCAGGCGGAATGAATGTTTTAAAACATTGACTCGTGAGTTTTTCCAGAAAATTCCTCGATTGAGAGAGCGTTGAGCAATGATTCAGAGGTTGAAAATAATTATTTCTCGACCATCTAAAATTCTGAACGTTGAGAACCGCACGAAATTCATATGAAACGGGGGCGTCTATTCTGGTGCGATTACCAGAGAAAGATTATTTCTTATTACCGGCGGAATTGATTCAGGTATCACGAGACACACTGTATCGCCACAAGTTTGGTTGGTACGCGGAGAGAGTAATACCAGAATACCTTGATATCCGTTATCGGTTTTAGGCGCCGTGTGCCGATAACTGAACCCACCGTTTCGAGTTTCGTGCGGGCAAACTTTACTATAAATTCTACTAATTGCCGCCGAGAGCCCATGCCTTCTTATAGATAAACGCCTTTATTTCTCAAGTTGTCCCGAAGCTTTTTCCCAATCGAAGATTTACGAGGATGAACTTTAATCTCACTCGGGGGATTTCCTCGTTAAATGATCAATTGTGTAACTTTTCTTTCAATTAACGCGATCGAAGGGAATGCCAGCTGCTTTTCGGTCTGATAAATGGAAATTCATAATTCCAGGCGTGGAGATTCGTGCCTTTCTGTCGAGAAATTGAAATCTACACCTGACAAAGGATTTCGTGAACTTGTTTCGCGAATCAGGACGTCCCTGTTTTCTTCCTCTTTCATTATCGAAAGCAGGACACGGCGGAGATATCGGGAAGAGATTTGACTATTCGTCTCATTGGATTTTCACTCTCATTCATTTTTATTTCGTTTGAAAACATGATACGTCTTTAACTCACAATGAGAGATTCGAATTTTTTAAACGACCAATCTGTAAATTTTCATGAAAACTGAATTTTTAAAAACAGAAAACTCTTCCGAGAAAATTTCGTAATTATAAATTTTTCTTGGCACTTGCAACGTGAATTTTTTTTTCGAAAATCGTACGATAGTATTGACTTTATTCTCCACGTGATTCAATCAGATTCGGTATTTTAGTTTCAGTTTGATAGCTCCTCAAAGACCAATACGAAATGATAACTTACCTTCGACATTAATCGTAAATCTACTTTACGATCCGACAAATGAACGTGAGATTTGAAGCTTCGCGATGCACACCACTGGCTCGACTGTTTGATCACCAACAGCGTGTATCGCATTAACTATCATTGGCTGTATCAACTGGTACAGTCTGATTACAAACAAACGTACTCAAGAAGCGTAATGAAAGATAACGCAGAGGCCACTTTTCCGTTCACGTTCGTTTTCTTTCTCGAAGGGTCAGTGGCCCCTTCGAAAGAAAAAAAAAAAAAAAAAGAAAAAAAAGAAAACGCTAAACCAAAGTCTAAATTTTAAGCATTCATTTTCGTGAAACGATGAATTCTAAACGATCTTGTGCACACCTGTCGATTATCTATAAGAACACATGTAATGTACATTTCCGCGTATTTCTTGATTTTCTTACCCGATAAAGACACTACAAGGAATTATTATTTTTCTCTCGTAAAGAAAAAAAAAAGTGAAACACGAGTGCACTAATCAAGTCGAGGATTTAGCGCGTGAACAAGAAAAAATTGAAGTATCTGTATGTTACGTCAGTAAGAGGAATCAATTACGATTACGTTTGCAAGCGGTAGCCAATAGCATTGCAAGAAACAGAGATTGGCTGGATGACGATACAATAATACATTTTTCCGTTTCTTATCATCATTCATAACGAAAGATAATAAAGCAATGTAATAAAGTGCAATAATTTCAATCGTAAGTCGTAAAGTTTCAACAAGTAGGTATCTATACGTGACGCGAAATTGTCACACACCATGAGAAGTGTTCGATCATTTTGACTTGAAGATTACAGTGGTTCGTCCATGGAACGATATCGCACGATGCTGATAACGATAATCAAAGGCGACGCAACAGAAAAATGTCAGATCCTCGTAAGATAGTGAGAATTAAATAATGTTTACCTGTTAGGAATGATTTGCACGATGTTACAAGCTGAATTTTTCAATTTTTCAAAGGCATTGGACAATTCCTCCTGAAAGCAGCCCCCAAGCGTTTGCAGTTTCGCAAACATCGTGCTTCCCAATGAAAAATAACGTTTCTCCCCTGAAACGAGATAAACGCGCGAACGAAACTCGCCGGGTTTTCAATCTAGGTAACTCGAAATTCGTTCCACGAGACAAACGAGCTCGTTGTCTCTGCCACCATGAATATTCACATTCACGCGCAACTCATTCGCGTGTACACGTATACTTGTGTACACCGGGGATGATGTGTACTATCGCGTATGTCGAGTATCGATCGTTTGTCGTGTGTTTCAATCGTGCCTTCGAACTAGTTCAATTTTGTCTCTGGCAATGAGATAAATTACCGCTGTTCTGAAATAAATTCAAAGATTCTTTTAACCGAGAATTAACGAAATCACGTTCAATCCTCCTCCCTTATTTTAATCCGACACGCTGGAACAGAGTTAAGAAATGCTACGCTTGATCTTCCTTCGTATTTTGCTTCATTGATTTTTCATTTGATACTCGACAAAGGGGCATTCGACGATTTAAGACAATTTAGAAAAAGAAAATTGTGCATATGAATATTGATGTTTTAATTTTCGTTGAATATGAAGAATCATAAAATAACTGGATCAAAAGTGAATATTCGTTGCCATTAAAAATCACGCATTCTATATCGACGTCTCTCCAAATCAAATAAACAATGAAATCCAGAATGGCGCCAATCTTATCAGAGAACGAGTATGCACTTTGCCCACTTCGATCGAGGTAACTCTCTCTCGCAAGAATGGAAAGCGAGAAAACGCGGAAAAAACAGCCGCGGGGGAAAGAGCGAAAGAAGGAACTTGGACACAAGTAATTTGCATTCCCTGAACCGATAGTACCATCAAGAAATTTATCCCGGGGCAACGGAGAATTCTTTTCCCGGTCGCTTCGGGCTGCATCGTTTCAATTTAAACTTTCCGTGCGAAGTAACACCGGCGCGCGAGAATCTGTTGAATCTCTTTCCACCACCTTTCCCCAAACCAGATTTTCCATACAACTGCATCGCTGTTCCAAAATATTGAAATGTCACTGCGGTTCCATTTAATCGAACCTTTTAAATTCAAATTACTTCGCGTTACGAAACGTCATTCCAATTCATTGAATTCTGTTTCAAGCCTCAAAAATGAATTTTTAAAAATCTCACAATCAAAGTGGATTGTTTCCTCGGGCACGCGACAATTCAATTCTAAAGTGTTTTCACTGCGGCAAAAATCTCCACAAATTACAGATCAAATTACCACTCGATCTTCACGAGATTCTTTCTTTTAGACTTCTGATTTAACAAAATAATCGACGTCGCAACCAGAGAACTTCTTTACCTACGTGCTCCAATTAACGACGTTTCGAAAAAACTCACTTCAAAAGGGAGAAGAGGCAAATAAAAATCAACGACGCCCTTCTCGTTGAACGCACGTTCTCATTCTGAGAATGCGCGTCACGGATGATTTTACGCGGGGGCGAGCAGCTACAGCGAAGAGACAAAGAGGATCGTTAACAAAGGTGGAAACTCATATTCGCCGGCGCATGTAACGGGTGTCTGAGGAACGTACGAACGAGAGGTAAGGTGTATCGACCTCAATGATGCGATTACGTGCACTCGTACGACGGGGGTTGTTACGTCCCTGGAAGTTTCTGGGTCTTGCCCTGTCCTCCACCCTCTCGCGAAGGACGGAGGAAGTATTGATTAAATTCGTCGGCCATTTTGTGCTTCCATCCGATTGGCTGCCGTCCATTTTGTCCTTCCTATCCCCTTCTGCACCCTCGTCTAACCTTCTCTGTTCCTCCCTCTTCCTCCCTGTTTGTCATCCTCTCGGCAGGGAACTAACCGTCGTTCCCTCTCTGTCTCCTTTCGGTTACAAAGTACTCGCGCCGAAGAACGGAAGTTCTACACGCGGGGCGCATGCGTCGCGACATTTTCCGCGAAAGAAAATCGGCAATCAGATTTCTTGCCACCCTTTTCGTCGTTCCGCCGTGGCACAGACTGTTGGGACACGTGACGTCAGGAATCGCGGAGCCGCGAATTCTTAGGAAGCCTAATTCTATCAATAACCAACTCGAATCTCTTTCAGCAGGGGATAATTCGAATTCCCAGGAATCTTCGCGGTCGTATTGATGTTCGATTTCATGAGAAAAAAAGGATGTCGAAAGGTTAAAGTATAATAGTCCAAGATATGGAACGAGTCAACAACAGGGAGGCCACGACCGTCTCGGCCGCGAGCAGAGTTATTTCACGGCGTTCTCGACGACGACGAGACGTGGAAGCTAACCACGCTCGAGAGGCTTCTACTCGTCCACGATACTGTGTCCCTCCCGGCGTGTATCTCGGCTAACGGGCAAGCGTGCCGGAGATTTCGCGGCTAAGTAGTACCATCGGAGTACATTCGTAAACACGTAGAAGGGAGTAGAGGCGATGCACAGGCATCCCTGTGGTGAAAACCGCACGCGGAGAAACCTCTACCCTCGCGTATCTATCTATCCTCGGGGCTAGAGGGAACGGAGATAAGCGAGAGCGACGAACGATACGTCATACACACCCTCTGACGTCAGCGTGACGTTCAAACGGCGATTGGCCAAGCATCGACACGCCTACCTGGCCACCCTCGTGCACCGATCTCTCTCAACAATCCCCGTGCGAATACGACGAGCTTCCTAGCTCCGCCCACGCGAAAACAACCACCGCCGCGGGTTGGGGGTAGTTGCGTGGGTTGCACGAGAGAGAGAAACTGGGTCAGGCAGACTCGAGGCAGGCCGAGTCAGGCCGAGGCTCGAGAGTCGTCCAGGCGTTTTCGGCTGGAAGCAGTCCCTTGGAAACCACCCCGAAGCCCGTCGTCGATTCACCAGTCTATCGTCGATCCATCCTCGAGTCCTTCTCTACCGTTCTCTACAACAGCTTCATCCCCTTGCGAGCGCGAGCGAGACCGAGCGAAGCATCCCGTGCTCCGAGCTACCCCGCGAAGCAGATAGCAAGGAATTGGTGAGTGCTTCCTTGGTAACACGAGAGTTTCGTTCGCAAACCCTTTCTTTCTCCATTTTCTTTCGGTTTTCGTCGTTCGAAACGATGCCCGAGAGGGCTTTGGAAATTAGCCCGAATTAGCCAGAACCGCGAGAACTGGCGTTTTTCGTTTCAAAAGAATAGCGCTCCTTCTCGAGAAATTTCGCATTTCAGTTCCGTTGTAATTTTGAAGTTTCACGATTTCCAGACAGAGCACCAGAATGGTACTTTGCCTCAGTTCTCAAAAAGATTTGGCCCTTTCTTTAACTTCAGCGGAATTTGGAACTACCTTTTTCGAAACTACCTCTTTCTGTTTTAAGTTTAAGTTATCTCGTCGCTTTCACGCATTCCTCATTCTCGCTGCATTACTTCGAAAGGTATCCATGGACGTTTTTAAGACATTCGAGACATGAGTAATTTAATAATATCATTCTTTTTTCTAGAAAATGTCTATTCTCATTATGTGAAATGGGAATTCTACGTCCATGGATACCCATATAATTTTTCCTTCGATATAAACTGATATAAATAGCAGAAAAATTTGAATGAAAGCTGCACGAATCTATATATTAGCGCATACAATCTTCCTCATTCTAATCCGCACTTTTCTCTCCATGTTATAATTTAGTCTCTCTCTCTCTCTCTCTCTTTCTCTCTCTCCCTTTCTCTCAATAGAGTGAGCCGTAGTGTCCGATCTCTCAACGAGTAATCTATCGCTTACCTTTTTCACGCTCCAAGGACCAGTCGATCGGTTCAGAGAGCAACGACGTACGGTTTCAAAGAACCTGAACAAATTCTCTGTCAGTAAGATGGTTTCAAAGAACCTGAACAAATTCTCTGTCAGTAAGACGCAGAACGAAGAGAAAAGAAAAGACAAAAAAACAAAAAGAAAAAAGAAAAACGAAATCAGAACGAAAGAAAGAACAAAATGCTCTCTGTCCATGTTTCTTTGGTCGCTCGGCCTGTCGTGTTCCTTCAGCGTCTTCTCTTTTTTTTTTCCTTTTTTTTTTTT
>NW_025108664.1:0-33318 GCF_011392965.1 Frieseomelitta varia
AAATTCAAACGAAAGAAACGCGCGCCAAATTCAAACGAAAGAAACGCGCGCCAAGTTCAAACGAAGGAAACGCGCGCCAAATTCAAACGAAGGAAACGCGCGCCAAATTCAAACGAAGGAAACGCGCGCCAAATTCAAACGAAAGAAACGCGCGCCAAATACAAAAGTAAGAAACGCGCACGATGAAGAGAAACCAACGTTTCGTCGCTCGCTGTAGAGTGTGGATTAATAAAAAGAAGAGATCGATCTTCGGCAGCATCTCTCTCTTCTTTCTTTTTTTTTCTAAATGCGTAAGTACGTTTCGTTCGAATGGATCGTTAAATATTGCAACAAGCGCCCAAATCACGATTACAATACGATTTCGACATTTATAATGGCACGATTACAATGATCATTGTGCGTTCGTTTCGTTCGTCGACAGTACGTGGAATCGGTTCGCACACGTCGTATCGATTACACATTTCTATCATGTTAAATTACTTGCAAATGACTCTCGGGTAAAAACACGAGAAAGAAAAAGCTTGACAAGTTTCACACGTTATATACGACACAACAATTTCGATTCTTATGTTCATGTGTTCTCCTTTGTCTGTCGCCTTCGATTAGCAATTCGTTTTTTTTCTATCAAACTTTTTTCTAAAATATCGTAACTCTATTTAAAACGTATCGTTCAATCAGACTGAGATATTTACGATACGGTAAATCTTTCACGAAGATTTCTATTAAAAAAAGAGATACCTCGCCGTGTATGTTTTGTATAAAACAGTCGTCTCCCCGTTTTATGTCACGAAATACATTCAATACATGTTTTCTAGCGTTTTTTTTTTTTTCTTTTTTCAAAAGTTTGACTCGATTGACTTGATTGACTCGTTGATCGAAGACGCATTGCCATTGTAAAGTTATGACAATTTTCTCACGATATCAAATACGTGTACACATCTCAAATGTATATGTATATATGATTTAAGAATGTAAATATATGTATATATGTATATATATATATATATAATCGGCAATCTGAAAGCCACGTATATCCGGTATACGCGAATTATATTTCATATCCAATTCCGGTCTTAAGACGTCCGGTTTATTTCGCGATCGCGACGATCGTCGTACCGACTGTTTTCTCTTGCATTGATCGTCGATCGTATTGACAGACAAATCGTTGTTAAAAAATCGATTTATACAAATCTACGAAAGATCACGATTACGGATGTTGAGAGAATAAGACGAGGATATGATTCGGCGGAAAATATTCTAAAGAGAAGGAGAAATATCCTGTATCACACCACGGTGCACAGTACGCTCGATGTGGAACCAGCGATCGATAAGCAGCTCGTTATATCTCGTCGACAGGTTTCTCCATTTCGCCAAGAAAATAGGCAAAAGAATCGTTATGTATCTAATGTGTCGTTCGACGAGTCGTGCCCTGATTATGACGATCGCTCGTTAGTCTCGCATGATTTTTACTCGCGGCTCGCTACCAAAGTTTACGCGGGTATTCGTTTTCTACTTTTTCGCTCTATCTACTAAAAAAAAAAAAAAAAAAAAAAAAAAAAGTAATTTCGAAGATCACCATTCTCTACAAAAATCATTCTCCACAGGTTTTCCAAGCCAAACGAAATCCGACGACGTAAAAACAAAAAAAAACACACATTTTCGTTGATCGTCGTCCTTCTCTATCAATTTCGATTCTTTTCTTCCCCTTCTCACGGTTTCGGTCTTTCTCTACATTTTCGTTTCTTTCTTCTCCTTTGCCCTTTGCCTTCGTTTCTCCCGTCTCGGGAAACAAGCTACTCTAACCTAACTGTGTGTACGTGTGTGTGTGTGTGTGTCTGTCTATATATATACAATAATTACGCTCGTTGAAAAGACACGGTTCGCACAAATCGTGGCTCAGTCGGCACAGTCCATCACCGAACGCACAATCACGAGAGAACATCCCTCTCGCGGACGAATCGCACGCGACGCGACATTATTGACTGTTGTTCGCAATATTGTTCGCAATGTTGTTCTGCTGCTTCACGGAGTCCATATTGGGGATGTAGTCCATCGCCATCAGGCAGGCGAACACAGTCATCACCATCTTCGGCTTCACCTCGGTTATGTCCTCTGGTAGCGCGTACACGCGCGCGCCGCATTTCCGTGCCAAGGATATCGCGTACTTTGCGTTGTCCAGGTTCTCCTGCATTGTTAAGAAGACGTGTAAGTAAAGTCCACGCTGATTAATCATTAATCATTCGCGTCGACAACAAGTGAATGAAACAATGGTTTGATAGATCTGTCTTTTTATGCTGATCTTTTTTTTTTTTTTCTTTTTGAAGGGAAATGACTTTGAAGTTCGTTGGTTTGTTTAAATTATGGAAAATCGAAATTTTCGACGGAATTTTATTACCGTTTTTGAATTTTATCTTGCATTCCTACATCGAATCACCTGTTCTACGTTTTTCAACCATTTAATTGATAAGTTACTTGCAATTTCTGAGATAACGACATATTTATATACACTTTTATAATTTGAAATTTTCGAAAGTATGTAGAATATTCTGCATTAAAAATGACTCTGTGTTTCTCCTACCGAGTATCAACCTACTCACAGCTTACAGACGAGAAAACTTGCAAACAGAAACGGTTCGTGAGTCAACAACGTGTAAAGATCGCGAAACAAATTTTGAAACTGGCCGATTTCGCCAGAGCAGCTACGAAAGTCGACAGATCGACGAAATCGTACGATATTGCACGTTCCCCTCGGGATCGTGCAATATCGTACGTCTCACCTCTTCGGTTCCACCCTCCTTCACGAGATCGTAATTCACAGTGCCCGGTTTAATGGCATCGATCAGGTCGATGACCACTTTCCCATCGGCTATCGTCGAGTCCTGGAAACCTTTGATCCCGCTGGTTTTGCCCGCCGTTTGCAGCTTCGAGTTCACCCACTGGACGATCTCCTTCTCGACGACGGTGCTACCCTGGGTGCCCGCCAGCGACGTGAGAATGGACAGCGTGTACGATCTCATCAATTGCCAGATCAACGCCAGGGTCAGCGTGGCGTTCCCGTCGTTGATGTCCTGGCCGGCGATACCGACCAGCGAGAAGTTCATCATCGTCTTGCCAAGCTCGACCGCGTAATTGCAGTTCTCCAGCTTCTCCATGAACTTGCGCAGCTTCGTGAACTTCTTGTGCACCCGGTTCCAGTTGACGGTGCCGGGTTTGATGATGTCGTAAAGCTGAAAGATCACCAGGCCGTCGGCCAGGTCCGAGTACAGCCAGTTCACGTGAGGCACCACGCCCATCGAGTTCATCCAATTACGATAGGTTTTCTCCTCCCTGGTCTCCTCCAACGATTCCAAACCCTCGATGTTGCTCTCCGGCTTGTCCAGGCCCGGATAGTTGTTGAACATGTTGGCAACGAAGGCGAGATTCAGCTTGTATATGCCGTTGACAACGTCGCTCGGCGTTACGAAGCTACGACAGCCCAACTTGGCCGCCTGCTGCAGCATGATTTCCGCTCGCGATGTGTGGTTCGGCTCCATTAGTGCTTCCAGCGTGACGCCGGCTGTGTTCGGTGCAATCTGCTTGATTAGGTACGTGTAGATCTCCGAGTCGGTGATGTCCGACTGGAAGTTGTGGCATCGCCTGGCGATACCAGCGTTCTCCAGATGATGGTTCACCCATCTGAGCAGGATCGACTCGGGCGACAATTTCAGAAGATCCTCGATGCGTTCGCCGTCCTGTAGGAGGGTGGCCAGGCCCGGACAATTCTCCAGGGTGATCTGATTGAACAGGCCGATTCGTATGATCTGCCACAGAAGGCCCAGGACCAAGTGAGGCGAGCCCTTCGTGAGATCGTGAGCGTCGATGTTTACGATGTTGCAACCGATCGCCTGGGCGGATGACAGCGCCAGGGTTAGGTTCTCGTGTTTCTTGTAGAGGGTCAGGTTCTTTTTGTTGATCGTTCGCTCGTCGATCGTGTCCGGGCAAGAGTGATTGATTATTTTGCTAAAAGATAGAGATTATTACGATTAATACCCGAGTTTATAGAGTCGCTAAGTTTCTATCGTTTCTTTTTCTTTTTTTTTTTTTTTTTTTCAATTTTTAGAAACATTCCATTCCGTTATTTCTGTTAATTTGTACACTGTTGGAAAATCTAGCGACAGTCGAATCCTTCAACTTCAACTTCTTGCGCTGAAATGACGTGACTGAAGATTGCAATATTTTCTCAGAAATACTTACTCCTCGATAATTTCTATCCAGTGATATCATACCGTGTTCAAAAGAAAAAGGAAGCGACGATTTATTGTGTATACGGCTCGGTCACTCGTTATGGTCCGCGAACCAGTTGCCAAGCGCAAGGGGGTTAATCAATAGGTTTCACAGTTCAGGTGACCTCTCACACGCAAATAATTATTGTATTTAATCGTACTTTGCAAACAGGTCGTGTTACTGCGAACGTATCAATTTCAATTCAATTCAATTCAATTTAATTACGTATGATACAAGATTGAATACGTACCAAAGAAGAATTCCGTCCTTAACCTTCTCGTACAAGGTCTTGCCCTCCGGATCGATGGGCAGCAGGTGTTTCAAGTCTGGATCGTGCGACAAATTCGTGTTGATCCAGTCGCTGAAAGCAAGTTGCTCCTCCAATCTGACAGAATGGGTGGTCCCTTCGCTGGACGCCTCGGAGATTCCACCGAGTGTCTCTAGATTCTCCTTCTTCGAGACGACCTGTTTGAACGTGGATCCCAGCTCGTTCGCCTTCAGCTCCTTGCAAAGTTTCTCGAACTCCTCGAACGACAATCGGCCCTTGTGCTCCGACCTCTGTTTGTCGTCGTACTCCTCGATCATCTGACGGACCTTGTAGCCAGGCATTTTGAAGCCACAGATGTCCAGAGCGCTTCGCAACTCTGTGAGGTTGATGAAGCCGTCCCCATTCTCGTCGATCTAACAGAAAATCAAGCTCCTTTAGACTTTGATGGTTTCTTTTCGGAGATTCGAGGATGGGTGTCACACTGTAGCAGGTTCAAGTGTGAGGATTGAGGGTCTTCGTATCTTTTTTCTAGATCTTGTAGGATTCTTGGAATCTTTTGAAGAAGTCTGATTATCGAGGATTCAGGTCTTTTAATTCTCGTAGGGATCTTGGAACTTTTGGATTTTCGGGAGTTGAAAACATTTTCGAGTGTCGTGAAAACATATTCGATGCTTTTTGAGAATCGAGATCTTCGAGTTTCGGAACAGGATTCTTGAAATACCGGAATTGCACTCGGGTAAAGTAGTTTTTGATTCTTGAGGATTCAGGTCTTCTAATTCTCATAGGGATCTTGGAACTTTTGGATTTTCGGGAGTTGAAAACATTTTCGAGTGTCGTGAAAACATATTCGATGCTTTTTGAGGATCGAGGTCTTTGAATTTTGGAACAGGATTCTTGAAATGCCGGAATTGCACTCGGATAGAGTAGTTTTTGATTCTTGAGGATTCAGGTCTTCTAATTCTCGTAGCGTTCTTGGAACTTTTGGATTTTCGGGAGTTGAGTTCGAGTGTCGTGAAAACATTTTCGACGCTTTTCAAGGATCGAGGTCTTCGAGTTTTGAAATTTGTAGAACAGGATTCTACGGATAGGATTCTTGGAATCATCGGAGTTCTAATGAGTTAGAGGGAACTATTTTGCATTCTCGTGTCTTTCACTCAACATTTCCCGCATCATCCGAAATTCAATACGAACAACTACAATCTTCGAACATCTTTCAAATGTCTCAGATCTTCGATTGACATTTGAAACATTTGCCAGCAACGTGTGCAATATCTAGCGTAAACTAATTCCCACTTTTATTTCGATACCGCGCAACTCTTTTATTTCCAGCGTTAATTAAAAAGATAAAGACTACCAGAAACTTGGCCAATTGTTAATCGATCAGATCAGAAATATCAGATATCGCGAGCAACAAAAAAAAAAAATCGCAAAAGACTGTTCTCGAGAGAGAGAAAAAAAAAGAAAAAAGAAAAAAAAAGGAAGAGTCTTTCGAACGTTGCTCGGCTAAGCCAATCCGCTTAGTCGCGAGCGTATCGCGAGGGAAAATGCTTTATCGTCGCGTTCTTCCAACCAACGATATCTAGGCTGTCCGCAATAAGAATCTCGTCGTTGGTTTTCAAGAATGCAGGCGATGTGATTACGGTCGATGCAATTTCCACGGAGAACAATACGTATAGCCGGGCGACGAAACGTCGTTGTGGTATAGTCATGCATGTGCTTTCTTGGAATACCGCAACGGGGTTAATCGACAGTTCTTTATGTTGGTTCGCGGGAAATCGCGTTACAGCCGACCAATTACCATTTCGTTCTTTCCACCGAGCCGTTCCTTTATTCACTCGGGTCGTTTGCTTCTTACTCTACGCCATCGTCCAACAATTCTCATCGCTGCTTAACTCTTTTGAGCGATGGAGAGAGAGGTTGAGGTGCTCGTTTCAACAGTACCGATACGGAAAGTAATCAGACTGAGGATCTTCAAGTTCTTTCGCCGGCTTGGAATCATTGTTCACGGGAGAAGATTCTCTTTTTATGTCAGAAATGTGATTTCCTTTCTCTTCAATTCAGACTTTTAACCTCCTGCGCCACGCACGTCGAGGACATTTGACCCAAAATTGCAAACATTTTCTCAGTTTTATATTGAAATATAACCCAGACAAAACAAATAATAAATTTATTACTTCTTAATAATTTCTCTCCAATGATATATGAATTTAGAAAGGAGAATTATTGAATACGGTTTGGTCACTCGTTATGGTTCGTAAACCAATTGACCTAAAATTGGCCCAATATTTTCTCAGTTTTATATTGAAATATAACCCAGACAAAACAAATAATAAATTTATTACTTCTCAATAATGATTTCTATCTAGTGATATATGAATTCAGAAAGAACACGAATTATGGTCCGTGAACCAGTTGACCAAAAATTGGCCCAATATTTTCTCAGTTTTATATTGAAATATAACCCAGATAAAACAAATAATAAATTTATTACTTCTCAATAATAATTTCTATCTAGTGATATATGAATTCAGAAAGAACATGAATTATGGTCCGTGAAGCAATTGACCAAAAATTGGCCCAATATTTTTTCAGTTTTATATTGAAATATAACCCAGACAAAACAAATAATAAATTTATTACTTCTCAATAATAATTTCTATCTAGTGATATATGAATTCAGAAAGAACATGAATTATGGTCCGTGAAGCAGTTGACCAAAAATTGGCCCAATATTTTCTCAGTTTTATATTGAAATATAACCCAGACAAAACAAATAATAAATTTATTACTTCTTAGTAATTTCTATCCAGTGATATATGAATTCAAAAAGAAAAACGAATTATTGAATACAGTTTGGTCACTCGTTATGGTCCGTGAACCACTAGCGCAAGAGGTCAAGCGATTTTCTCAAATTTTTTAACGCGATAGATCGAGCGATTCTAAGAGATTCCAAAATTTAAGACACTCTCTGTATGAATGCACGAAACATCGAGTGATTTCGGAGAGGATGGACATAAATCTATACTACAAAATAGAAGCACACCGTGTGCACACAAGTACCTACTCGCCAACGACCTCGATGCGACTCTAAAAAAAAAACGAAGAGAAAAAAAAAAAATTTGCTATCGTTTTCCACGATTGAGAGTCGACCAATCTCTACTCTGCGACGCGTCGGTGTTTCGCGATCGAACTCTGATAAAATTCTGCACGACCGTACGATCTAATCAACCAGTGATTCAACACGTAGCTCGTCCGAACTGTTCACGAACGTTCCCCATACGTCACACGTTTTGATTCGCGCAATTTTCTTCGGCGTGTGCCAAGACGAAAGATGAGCGTTTGACAGTCGAAAAATGAACGCGGTCGTAGCTTTCACGCTGACAATCAGCGATCAATCGATTCGCCTCGCGAGCAGCTCAAGTGGCTTACGTAAAAGGCGTAACGAGCACTGGCGCGCGAGTCGATCAAAATCGGCTGGCTACTTACTAGGTTGACGAAACTCGAGAAATCCTTCGAGTACTCCTCGAGAACGTCCAATTTTTTTATCTCGCGCAACTCCATGGGCCGAAAGTGCGGAAGAGCGAAGAAAAGAGGAGAGAAAGAGAGAAAGAGAGAGAGAGAGAGAGAGAGAGAAAGAGAGAAACACGAGAAACAATCAGATCCGGCCACGATGCTGCACGGGACTGAATGTTGCACTCACGCTCGGTTGTTATCACCGTTATCGGATGTTCGATAAAAGGGAACGTCGAGGAAAAGAAATTCATACGATAGCTTAACACCTTATCGATACGCTGACATAATAACCCGAGTTACACACCGCGATTTTTCACGATTTCTTTCACGCCTGATTTCCGCGTGGCCCGAGTCACGAATGACATGGGACAATTTCTCGTTTTCTTCGGCGGCTGTCGATCATCCAGGCACGATTCGTAAATCGAGATGTACATCTCTGAATTGACACGTTGCGTTTTCAAACGGTGAGAACTCAAATAATACCATTATCAGAAGAAGAAATATTTCAATTTGTTTTTTTTCTTCTTTTTTTTTTCTCTTCTTCTGTAGATAAGCAGAGATTTCATGTATGTTTGCTGTGTCTATCATCGATTCGACGTATCGATGGATCAATGGAAATATACGAGAAAACGGTGAGCTAACAGAATTTTGGAATAGTCTTCGGCTGTCAAACGTGAAAAATTGAAACGTCGCTGCTATCGTGGAAAATGAGTTTATGTATCAGACGGATTTAGATAACGATAGATCCTATGAACTGTTTTCTATATATTATCAAGTTTTTAGAAAAAAAGAACACACTTGAATTATTTTCTTCGTTTTTTTACTGATTGTGAATTGTACGATTTGCTGTTACAACAAAAATTTGTTGTTCTGTCATTCTGTTTGTACCGAAACCAAAAAAATAAAGAAATAATAAATAAATAATAAATAAATAGTAAATAATAAATAAATAATAAATACTAAAAATAATAAACAAATAATAAATAATAAATAAATAAGTCTAAGGTAGAAACGTGAGATTAGAGCGAAATATCGCGAAATTACGGAATTACCCGCGTCACTATTGACAGACCAAAAACACAATAAACTGATTAACGTGGTTCCCTGTTTTATCGCGTTAAAGCACCGCGATTAAATAGCGAACCAATAGCCTCGTGCTAACAATCCATAATAGACCGATAACAATTGCAAATATCTGAAAAATTTCGAAGGAAATGCATAGTGATTAGGGAACGAAAACGACAACGATTGTTATTTCTTTTTTTTTTTTTTTTTTCGAAATTTAACGAACAGTTTTTTTGAGCAAATTAGAAAAAAACTCTTCTGAACATTTTTAAAAAAAATGTTCGCAATTTTTCGCCAACTATTGCAACCAATAACTAATTTAGAAATCAGATGTATTTGCTCCACAAAAAAAAATCTCAGTATTTTCTGAGATAAATCCAACCTAAGCGAAAATTCGCGTTATTCTCTTGAAATTTAAAAAAAAAAAAAAGGAAAAAACGTGACGCCAAATAGCACGAGCGAGTGTTCTCGATTAAACGATACGAGAGTGACGTCAACGATGACTTAATACCGCGGCATGGCGCTCGAAACAGCGAGAAGCGAAGCGGGGCGCGTCGAAATTACAGAAGGCGATACTTGGATCGTGAGTAATTTGCAATCAGGTTAACGTAAATGTATCTTTCCGCCACTCTGTCAAGCCGAGTATCGATAACTGTCTCGTTTTTCGCTGCATACACGGATTCGATCCGCTCTGTCAATCAATTCGTAATGCTTTTCATTAAAATAATCCCACGCAATCGGACTGTATCAGCGACAATAAATCTGTACCAAGTTGTCCGAGACATTCGTATTATTTTTCCTTCGTCGTAGTTTGTACGTTTGATAGAAGTATTGTAACGTCGTGCATTTGATGAGATTTTACTACCACCTATTTCGTAATTTTTTTTTATGACAACACAAAATTGTTTGAGGAACCTGCAAGATCTACTTGATAAAATTCGTTGGAAATCTATGAATAACCGAATAAATATCTTAATGTTACTTCAAAAAAAATCAATGGTGAAAAAAAGACACAAATAAATAATACCAAAAGAATCTTCTTTGTAACAGAAATTGACAGTATTGATACTCTTTATTTGTTAATATTATTATTATTTAATAAATTTAATAAAATTCTACAAAATCCTACATTATACTTTGAGCCAGAGAAACAATAGAATATGTTTTCATCCTCCCCAGAAAATATCCTGAATTCTGTATATTTTAATTCCAAAGGAAAATTATACTACATGTATTATTATAGTATTGTATATATCATTAATATTATAATATTACACAACAACTTTATAATACTACACTACTATTTTGTAACTACTATATATATAGTAGTATAGTAATTACAAAAATTACAAATGGTAGCAATTGTATATAATTTTCATTATCAAAAAAAAAAAAGCAAAAATACCAAATTCCGGATTCAAAAGCGTTAACATGCCTACGTTTCATCTTTACTGGCTCCGATTATATTAATTTTGTAATTATTATACTACCACTTTGTAACTACTATATATATATAGTAGTATAGTAATTACATTTTGTAATTACTATTCTACTACTTTGTAACTACTATATATATAATAGTATAGTGATTACAAAAATTACAAATGGTAGCAATTATACACAATTATATATATATATAATTTTCATTACCAAAAAAAAAAAAGCAAAAATCCCAAATTCTGGATTCAAAAGCATTAACACGCCTACGTTTCATCTCTGCTAGCTCCAATTATATTAATTTTGTAATTACTATTCTATTACTATGTAACCACTATATATAGTAGTATAGTAATTACAAAAATTGCAAATGGTAGCAATTGTACACAATTATATAGTTTTCATCATCAAAAAAAAAAAAAGCAAAAATCCCAAATTCTGGATTCAAAAGCATTAACACGCCTACGTTTCATCTCTGCTAGCTCCGATTATATTAATTTTGTAATTACTATTCTACTACTACGTAACCACTATATATATAGTAGTATAGTAATTACAAAAATTACAAATGGTAGCAATTGTACAGAATTATATATAATTTTCATCATCAAAAAAGAGAAAAAAAGCAAAAATACCAAATTTTCGATTCAAAAGCAACACGCCTACGTTTCATCTCTGCTAGCTAGCGATTATTATCTCTCGCGCCTTATCAACGATCAATCGTGCCCCTAAGAGTATGCAGCCTGCCTGGAAATCGCGCGAACTCGAACCTGAAAGCACACGAGGACGTGAGAAAAGCGGACGTTATATCGCGCGAGGACGGTAACCAGGTGGAAAAGCAAACCATGGAACCAACAATGTGTATTATAAAGTGGCAGGCCGCGCCACCCGGGTTGTGCAATGCGGGAGTTACACATTTACTCAAGCTTGAAACGCCTACCGGTTGCTTACTCGGCCGACTCGGCTCGGCTCGTCCGCTTTCTCGGATTCTATGGACTGCGACGATCGGCCGCGATTCACGATACGCGATACATTGCTCCGAACAGCATTTTTGCACACGAAACTTTTGCATCGACGAGCATCCGGAAGATCGATCGATGGAATCGATCGCTCGAGAACACAAAAATGGGAATTAGGGGGATTAGGAGTTAGTCGGGCATGTGTAAAGAAAATGTCAATGATGCAATTCTCGTCATTGAATAAATGAAATATGACATACTATGTTATACAAATATGAAATATTAAATAAATATGAGGCGGAACGTCATACGTGGAATTCGCCAGATATTGTTACACGAATTACAACGTTTGCTACAATAATTGAAACTCGTTTCTACCAAACCGTTTATTTCAAATCTCCATTATTATTTCAGTAAAATTGTTCCAGCGTTTGTACTATTTTCCATCAAGTAGAGCTTCGCTGCGGTAGCTGAACGACTTTCATTTTGTAAATTTAATGTAAATTTTATTCTAAATTTTATAAAGAAATTTCACGTAAACGTTATTCTAAATTTTAGAAAGAAATTTCACGTAAACGTTATTCTAAATTTTATAAAGAAATTTCACGTAAACGTTATTTTAAATTTTAGAAAGAAATTTCACGTAAACGTTATTCTAAATTTTAGAAAGAAATTTCACGTAAATGTTATTCTAAATTTTAGAAAGAAATTTCACGTAAACGTTATTCTAAATTTTAGAAAGAAATTTCACGTAAACGTTATTCTAAATTTTAGAAAGAAATTTAACTTAAATGTTATTCTAAATTTTATAAAGAAATTTAATGTTTAAAAAATTTAATGTTTATTAAATTTTATAAAGAAGGAAAAATCCTTCCGTCCGAGCGAAATTTCGTTTCCCAAAGCAGGTTATTACGGAGGTTCTGTTTCGCAAATAGATAATTTATATATATATTATATATTATATTATTAATATTATATATATATATAGATAATAATTCACATTCGTACCCGTAAACGGGAGCGCAATTACTTCTCCTCCTCCTGCGTGGCCATCGCGTTTCGAAGTAATGAGCACAAAAAGCCGAAACACCGCGCCGCGGTAATAATTCTCTCTCTTTCTCTCTTTCTCTCTTTCTCTCTCGAGTTTTTCGTCGCACCGACTGTGACCTCATACGCTTGGAATTACAAAGGCGCGATATTATTGTGGCCAATCTCCGGTACGGGAAAATACAACCTTCCTGAGATTTGAATCTACAATATACGGAGGTAACCGAGCGCTCTGACGTTTGAAATTTTAATTATGCCAGTATCTAGCCGTTAGTACTCGCGCAAAAAATGGAAATTCTGCTCGAATTTATTAACATACGTACATTTAAATTTCGTACACATATGTATCTTATAGTTGAATTCTAACGAAACGAGATAAACATGAAAATTTTACGTTAGTCGGTAAGATAATTTTCTTTTTGTCACGTGACAGCGAAATGTTCCTCTCAAATTCACCATGTCGATGCGTTCTGACATATTTCGAAGAATAACTTCATCCAAATATTTTATAATTTATTAGTAACATACAGTAACATTTTATTATAATATTATATTATTGAAATATTAGTATACGTGATATATTATTATATATTAATATTTACAGTAACATTATAATATTATATTATTGAAATATTAGTATACGTAATATATTATTATATATTAATAATAACTGAACGAACATTAAATCATGACACATCATTTAAATAATCGATCTCAAATATTTCATTCAAACAATGCCCAATTGGCTCTGCCTCCGAGTTACACGATGCTATACAGAGTTCAATACTCATTTACTTCAAACGCTCTCAGAAAAAAAAACTGTGTTGAGAAGAGGGTTCGTGTACCCTCGAATATACCTACGAAGGTACATTCATCTTTCCCGCATACCCTATCGCGCGTCTTTAATTTCCTAGCGAGGGAAAAGGGCGCGGCCTGTATGGAGATACAGTAAGAAAAGGTCGCGAAGGGCACGCAAGGAGAAGGGTGAATATTGAATGTCGCTATGAAGCTTCAGCACGTCCATTTTCGGGCGACGACGACGTGCCGGAGCTTCATAAGAGATAGGTTACTGAACACCCAGTAGACGCAGCTACTCTGCTGCAGGGTCAGACTTCTCTCGATTCGCTTTTATCCTGAGAACTGGTTTCGCTGGCGTCGCATTGCGTTCCCTATTCCCCGCCCCTTTGCGTGTGTTCCGCCACATCGTCCCTTCTTTATAAAATCACGATTGAATTACCCACCGAGGAAAAAGAGAGCCGGTTAACTCCTACTGCCTGTTATTTGCTCTCGTCTGTACGTGTCACGCGTAATAGACAATCTGGGATAGGCCCAATAGACGAGAGGCCCACCGTGAACTCGAGCAGGCAAACACGGTATTGGCCTTAATGCGGCATAATAACCCCTGCTATTTCTTAATCTAGCCGGATGATCGTCTCTGTTCGCCGATCGTCAAGTACGAGCGCTGTCTTCGTAAATCGTAAAGCCGTAGGAACACGCCTGTGTGAATATATTTGGGTTGGGCCTCGAGAATAGGAGCAGCCATGCAGAGAAAGTATTTGTACAGAACAATATTGAACGGTTAACTTGGGATAAGTACGAGCATCAAAATTTTTCAACATTGTAACTACCGAAATGGTCAAAACGACCAAAATTTGTCATTTTTACTGGATTTGTCATTTTTGCAGATAGAAAACAATGAATTTTTAGAGATTTAAATGATTTTCGTAAAATGTATCCTTAATATCTCTGATCGAAATTTTAAATCGCCGGTAGTTTCTACTGTTAATAATAATACAACGAGACACGAATATTACGGCCACATCGGTAAAACTTGAAATGAATCTGAAAATTTATTGCAAAAGTTCAAAGACAGAATTCCCTGAATTAGTTAAAGATTTTCAAAAACTTTCATTTCAAAGACCTTCTGCGTGATTCTACGAAACAGACGGAAATTCCAATCTTTGACTGTACGTGCGTACGTAGAGATAAGGAGCTCGAATTTCGTGCGAAACTTACACACAAAGGAATTGTTTGTTCATTTGTAGTGTACACTTTTAAAAATTACATACGCATGTGTAACATACGCACTCTAAAAAGATCATAATTGTTTTTCATTTGATTCTGAAGAGAAACAAAATTAGCGAGCTCAACGAGATTCTCTCTCTCTCTTTCTCTCTCTCTATCTATCTATCTATCTTTAGCAATTCTATATTTTCTTTTAACCTCTTGCGCTGGCAACCGATTGCGGACCATAACGAGTGACCAAACACCATACACAATAATTCGTCGCTTTCTTTTTAAACTCGTCCGTACGATAGAAATTATTGACAAATTATTGAGAGGTAATAAATTTATTATTTATTTTGTCTATTTTGTTTTATTATATTTAAAACTGAGAAAATATTACAATTTTGGAACAAAAAATTCTCGACTATAAAGAGGTTAACCACGTGCACTGACAACCGATTGCAGACCATAACGAGTGACCAAACCGTATACAACAATTTGTCGCTTTCCTTTTGAATTCGTCGGTACGACAGAAATTATTGAGAAATTATTGACAAGTGATAAATTTATTATTTGTTTCGCCTATTTTGTTTTACTCAAATATACTTAAAACTGAGAAAATATTGGAATAAAAAATGAGGTTAACCACTTGCGCTGGCAACTGGTTGCGGACCATAACGAGTGACCAAACCGTACACAATAATTCGTCGCCTTCTTTTTGACTTCGTCGGTACGATATCACTGGATACAAATTATTGAAAAGTAATAAATTTAGTGTTTGTTTTGTCTCTTTTGTTTTATTTAAACATACTTAAAACTGAGGAAATATTACAATTTAGGAACAAAAAATTCTCGACGATAAAGAGGTTAACCACGTGCGCCGACGACGGATTGCGGACCATAACAAGTGACCAAACCTAACCCAAACGGTACACAATAGTTCGTCGCTTTCTTTTTTAACTCGTCGGTACGATATCACTGGATAGATATTGAGAAGTAATAAATTTATTATTTGTTTTACTTAAATATACTTAAAACCGAGAAAATATTACAATTTAGGAACAAAAAATTCTCGACGATAAAGAGGTTAACCACGTGCGTTGACGTCGGATTGCGGACCATAACGAGTGACCAAACCTAACCCAAACCGTACACAATAGTTCGTCGCTTTCTTTTTTAATTCGTCGATACGATATCACTGGATATAAATTACTGAAAGATAATAAATTTAGTGTTTGTTTTGTCTATTTTGTTTTACTTAAATATACTTAAAACTGAGAAAATATTGCAATTTTGGAACAACAAATTCTCGACGTGCGTGGCACGTCATTCCAGCGCAAGAGGTTAATCGCGAAGCGAAGACAAAATATCGTTATCGCGCGTTTCCTGTGATCTTCGAATTTTGCGAGGAAATCGTCGAAACGAACGTCGTTGATAACGGATTAACGTGTATTGCAAAATTGTTGTGAAACTGAGATAACGGTTTAGAACTGTAAATTTGACGGTGTAAATACGAGGTCAACGATAAGATCTTCGCAAAGAGACGTTTTTACGAGAGCCGGAGAGTGGAATTCCTGGTAGAGCGATATAAGTATAAATTTTGGTGGGGGCAAACTGTGCAACGCGTTCCAGATTTCGATCAAGTTGAGTCAACTTGGGTTTCCTTGGCTTTCAAGGTAGCGGCAGATATGACTTGGCTACATCACGATGAGATTCCACCTACGTGAAACACGTGCGACAAAGTTCTGTTCTTTCACGAAGCGGAGATTCGATGGATTCGATCCGAGCTCGCGGATTGCACTTGTAATTACGCAACCATAATGCAATTGTGGTGATACACACATTATACAGTCAGCCATGAAATTCCATATGCATGCTTCTTTCTGAGAAGTTGGAAATGTTGTAAGAGAAAAAAATTGTCCAATAGCTCCCCCAGGAATATTTCTAACACCATAATTTTGTATCTAATTGTATATAAACGCGTTTTAAAGAATAATAAAATGTATAATAGTTAAAGTCTTCAGGCAGGGAGAAAAAGATGAGACGTGACGTTATATTAATACAGTGTAAAACCTGTTTGAGCTACGTTACAATATTCTTGGTTGAGTTTTTAACTAAAAGTTAAAACTTGTAACTCGAGTTACAATTGCCAAAAAGAATAATTGTGTGACTGGTAATTCGTAAAATTTATTTTTGAAACCCCATTTCCTAAAATCCTTTAACGAATGGGACGAGTGAAAATGAAAAAATGGGAATAAAATTATATATATATTATAATATATATATTTTAATTAATAATATTTTAATATTTTAATATATATAACATTTTAATTAATAATATTATAATATTTTAATATTTTAATATATATAACGTTTTAATTAATATTATAATATTTTAATATTTTAATATATATAACATTTTAATTAATATTATAATATTTTAATATTTTAATATATATAACATTTTAATTAATATTATAATATTTTAACATTTTAATATATATAACATTTTAATTAATATTATAATATTTTAACATTTTAATATATATAACATTTTAATTAATATTATAATATTTTAACATTTTAATATATATAACATTTTAATTAATATTATAATATTTTAATATTTTAATATATATAATTTATATAATATTATATATATAAATGTTGTACAGTATACAATAGCTATTTAGACTTTTGTGATTGACTGTACATGCACCTATACACCTGTCTCTGTATATCGTTTCACGAATATAAAGCAGTAAAGTGACACGAAAGTTGCATACACCTGCCGATTGCTGAATACGATCACAGATAAGATGACATGAAATATAAAGGGACGATGATGGCGAAGGTTAATTAATAATCGAGACTATCGAGTCGCGTCGATGCGTTCGATTCGCCAACCGTTTGCTGGAATTTTCGAAACGTCGACGACACGTCCTCGCGAATACATCCACTCGTTGACTTATCGCTCGGAGAATGAAGATAAAACGCAATTAGACTTAATTAGAATGCAGACGAAGGCTAGTGGTTAGCAGTCTAATGCGGGAAAAATAACTGTACGCATCAGGCGGTAAGGTAAAATTCCTCAGAACAATGCAACGTGTACGGTTGAAGCTTTCTTTATTTTTCATCGGTTTCAAGAGGCAGAATTGGAATCCACTTAGGATAGTTCAGTTATGCAAATTATACGGAAGTCATAAATCCAAGTTCCAAGTTAATAGCAGACGGATAAAACAAGAGCAAACAACTCGATCTTTTTACATGTTTTACAACTTTAAACTCTTTCAAAAGATCTGTGACATCGAAGCAATAAAATCGATTATGAATAGTATTTGGAACAGAGACTCTAAAATCCTGATTTTTGATATCATTAGAAATTCAGGGTCAACGAAGTCAACGAGATCCATCACCAATGCATCGAAAATAATTGAATTCGCCAATATCGTATGATTATTGGATTTTTAGATTTCCCATTAGTCGAACTCGCGAGAGTTTCCGAGATTCAGCTTCGAATTTTTTTTTCATTTTTAAGCACGTTAGACCCGAGGCTTTCAAGTCTAGAACTAAAACCGTGAATCCGGTCTTCTGAGATTTTACAGAATTCTTAAGAAGCTTTCAAGCCCAAAACCATGGGACACTCGGTAATCTGCGATCCTACGGAATTCTTAAAATCCTTCTGAAACTTTAATGAACCTGCGAATCCCACGGTAGCAGGGATCATCAGAATTCGCACGACAAAAAGAAAAGCCATGATCAATATTCGTGCTTCCTGATTCTCCAATGTAGACCTGTTTGATTTATCACTCCAGCGTTATGTGTGATATACTAATTCTAAACAAGCCTGAGAACATGCACATTATATTCTGCGGGTCAAAAATTGTATACGTCTGTTCTGAACAACTTTCGATAAAATTTCAAACTTTCGATAAAATTTGAAGAGACGTTTATTGAGATCGAAACAATACGTTTTGATTATATCTCGTCGCGCATGTTCTTGCGATAAAAGAAAAAGACGGAAATGATTGAAAAATGAAATTAAAAAAAAGTAGTATACGTGATGGATTTTATTAAAATTGTGTCTCTAATTTATTGAGATAATAATTTGTTAATAATTATAAAGTATTGAAGATTGAATATATCTACATTGAAGATTTGACTGTATAATTTGTTAATTTATTAACTTTGCTTGATAATTTACTTAGAGCTCGCATAAGGAGACAGCTTTAATGTTTAAATTGCATTTATTGAAAAAACAGTGTAAAAATGTAAAAATTTATTGACACTTGTATTCACAATTAACCGTGAACTTAGAGTAAGGAGCATAATTGTACCAATGACAGTGAAAAATTATCGATAATTTAAACTGACATAACATCGTAAAGAGAGATTATATGCTGCGATGTAAAATCACATTTGTCAAAATTAAAGCTTTAAAATGAGACCAAGTGGATCGTTACATGAGCTTCTCTTTACAAAATTAACGATTAATTAATTTTTCATTGTCGTTGGTACAATTATGCTCTTCTATACATCATTAGTTACCAACTCAGATACGATCACAAGTTTCTCCATAATTCTACAATTTTTAATTACATTGGTGGTCCTAACGAAACTACGAAAACTCTGACACAGAATTACAGAAATATTGTCCGTAATTTATCTACACTCGATCATCTGGAATTACGATCTTTGTACTAAAAAAAAAAAAAAAAAAAAAAACAGAGCTGTAAATTTGCAATTTATTTGTCTCTAACGAAACGACAAAACGTCGAAGCTGCAACAGAGGCAATCTAAACGATCTGTCACCGTGTACGGACAGAATGAATCGAGCGAAACATGGATTGCTCTGCGATGGATTAAACCACGAAAATGAGTATAAATCTAGTAGTAAACGGTGCTGATAAATCATCGATGAAATAACAGTTTCCGTAACTCGCTCGACTGGTGGATGCTGGATATTACACGGTTTGACAACTGTCAGCGGGCTTAATTTGTACGGAACGGAGTGCACGATGGAATAATTGTCACGCGGAATAAATTACAGCCGCTGAAAACTCGGGGAGGGCGTCCATCAGAGAGCAAAAAGTTGGCCAGTCGCTTCGGTGTTGGCTCAAGTGGCGATAATTGAACAGCTTCGAGCAAATCGTTCCTCGAGCCGAAGGATACGTTCCGCTCCTTAGAATTATACCCACACGTTGCACGCCCAATCTAATTCCATTGATACTTGGCCACAAATCACTCACGATGGTGCCTAGACATTATCATACCGTCGAGCAAAACTTCTCGGTCGGCGTTACACAACCAAGAATTTGCGTAACTAAACGATTTTTTTCCCTTTTCCCTAGAGCTGGAACACTTGTTGGCGAAGTTATCGACGAATTTAGATGGAACGTGGGTAAACTGGCTGACGCGTACTCCCATAATTCAGTCAGAGTATCTGATTATCGAATTCCAACCACACGCATATGCATATTTCACTTCTTTTAATCGTGCATACACTTGTTTCACGTAATTGCACGTAGCTGTTCGTACGTATGTAATTTTATAAATTTTATAAACGCACATATTTTGTAACATTGGTCCAACTTTTTTTGTAATATTTTTTGTAAAATTGTAATATTTTCTCGGTTTTAAGTATATATTTAAGTAAAACTGAAATAGGCAAAACAAATAATAAATTTATTGCTTCTCAATGATTTCTATCCAGTGATGTCGTACCGACGAGTTCAAAAGGAAAGCGACGAATTATCGTAGACGGTTTGGTCACTCGTTATGGTCCGCAATCCGTTATCAGTCGCCAGCGCACGTGGTTAACCTCTTTATCGTTGAGAATTTTTTGTTCCAAAATTGTAATATTTTCTCAGTTTTAAGTATATTTAAATAAAACAAAATAGGCGAAACAAATAATAAATTTATTACTTTTCAATAATTTTTATTCAGTGATGTACCGACTAGTTCAAAAAGAAAGTCACTCGTTATGGTTCGCAATCAGTTACCAGCGCAAGTGGTTAATGTAACGTGGATGATCGGGACTTTCTGAGCACGATCGAGCTAATCTTAATTAAATATTGTAAATTGTAAAGTAGATTTCGAAGTAAAAGGACGAGAATTTTTGTCTCGATTAGTTGATGTTAAAATAAATCATCGTGCAAAAGATGCCAGAAAATTTAAAACGTGGAATGCAGTTTTTTTTTTTTAGAAAGTTAGAAGAAAGCATACGTTATTTCTTTAGTCACAACAGAATAAGGCCAAGACAAAGGACACGCAACGCATGAGTTTTCTCTTACGTAACGATTCAATCTTTTTCTACTTTATTACGTTTATATTGTACATTGAACCATCTTCCAAAGTTCGTTTAATGTCCATTTAACGTCAATTTTCTCCCTCGTATGTAAATGCAACAAAATAGAAAATTAAGCGAGAAGATCTTCATTTTCAAAAGTATGATAATTTTTATAAATATCTCGAAAATTGTATCGTATCATATTTTTCAAAATATTTCTGGACGATAACTACTTGTAAGGTATCAATCGTAAGAAACCATAACTATGAGTGCTATGTCTTATTATATTATTATCCTATATTATAATATTATATTATTATCCTACCTTCAATTATACATATATTTAATTTTTGCATATCAAATTTTTCGCAATTACTAATTGAACAACAAGATGTACATGTTATGTTTTCAATGAAATATAATTTCATCTCCAAAAATATTTCTGAATTTTTATTTAATTTTTTATTATTTGTTAATTTGTTTGTAAATATTATTTATTTAATTTTTTATTATTTGTTAATTTGTTTGAAAATATAATACTATTTGTTAATTTGTTTGAAAATATTTTCTCAACCATTCGAAGATGTGCAACCCCTTAAGGAAGACATACCAACATGCAGAAGCAACGATAACGACGCAAGATACATCGTCGTGTATTCCAGAGACCGTGTTCTAAAGTCGAAATACATACGTATGCACGCATAATCCTCCAAAGCTCGCTTTAAAACGCCCATTTAAAGCACACGAAGGATTAAGAAGGACACGATAACGATGCAACATACGTCATCGTGTATTCTAAACTATCTTCCACAGTAAAAATACGTATGCGTGCGTGTAGTCTCGAACGCAGTTGCACGAGTCAACAGGCAAGTATGGTGTCAATGTTAAACGGGGAGAATAGATTTCAATCGTTCGTCAGTAGTTATTAACAGTCGTTGCAGCGTCTCGAGACCGGTGGTCATCGATTGATCGTTCCTTGGTTGGCCTCGTCGTCATTCCCCACGTTGGCGGAACTTTTGCCCCGCCGCTCGATTCACGCGTGATTTGATTTACAACGCTGGCGAAAGTGAGAGCTAACGCGATCAAGGTTAACGATACCGATCAAATACAGAGTATAATTAATTGCCGTGCGCCGAATCGCGTGGCGGATGTACATACACGAGGAATGCCAACTATCTTCGCTGACCCAGCTTCTGTTTCCTCCGCGATTCGTCGCGCAATTTCTGCATAAGGAGCATAATCGTACGCGTAATAATATTACGAGAAATTGTCTTCTCATAATATTATTATAATACAAAATAATAATATTATAAAAATTTAATAATATAAAATATAATATTGTAAAAATATAATAATATAAAATATAATATTATAAAAATTTATATTTCTACGTAAGAAGCGTACACGTAATAATATTATGAGAAATTGTCTTCTTATAATATTATAAAAATTTAATAATATGAAATGTAATATTGGAAAAATATAATAATATAAAATATAATATTATAAAAATTTATATTGCTACGTAAGAAGCGTACACGTAATAATATTATGAAAAATTGTCTTCTCATAATATTATAAAAATTTAATAATATGAAATGTAATACTGGAAAAATATAATAATATAAAAATTTATATTTCGACGTAAGGAGCGTAACCGTACACGTAATAATATTATGAGAAATTGTCTTCTCATAATATTATTATTATAAAATAATAATATTATAATAATATTATAAAAATATAATAATATAAAATGTAATATAAAAATTTAATAATATAAAAATATAATAATATAAAAATATTTTAAACTGTTATAACTTTATAAAAGAAAATCGTGGTTGAGAATCTCCTTGGTTTCATTTTGAATCGTGAAGTTTCTGCTTTTACTGCCCCAAAACCGTTTTTTTCTAAAAATATTTTTACGTCATATACCGGATGAGAGAGTACTTTCTTTCCCAAAAGTTGTAAAAATTCAAACATCGAAAAATTTTATATCGTAACTTGATCCAAACCAAAATTGGTTTTGAAAATTGAAATTTTCTCTTCAATAATTTCTCAAACTTCATCTTAAAACTTATAAATGCTGAATGAATTCTTTTGAAATCGTTCAATTTTTAGGTTATGTTTAGAATACTGTCAAATTAATCATCATCTTTAATACTGCTCAGGAATTACCACGGAATGACAAAACGACGCTTGAATTTTAAACAATTAAACGTTTTAACATCTATAATAATTATACGTTTTAATATTATCCAATAAAATGAAAAAAGAGCGGGAAAATGCTTGAATTTTAAACAGCAACCGTATACGTTGCTTTGAAATTTATTTGTACACACCTAATATTTGCAATGAGTGAGATAAGAGAGTGAAAGGAACAAGAAAAGGATTGTTCGACATTGATCATAGCGTGCTTTCGCAGAATGACAATATGACAAGTGCTCCATTAGGTTTAACACATTTACGACGATATCGCAGAGTAACTCTCAACAAGTTACTTGTGCCAACTTCCAACAAGTTGCTTGTGCCAACTTCCAACAAGTTGGCGTAAGCTCCTCTCGAGGCTCCATGTGAAATTTATATCTCTAGTAGAGAATTTCACCCTAGGCGAGAGAGCACTGCCTGCTTTCAGCTAATTCCATCATCCGCCACAATAATCCGTCCTAATCTGACAACTTCAACAGATTTCACCATCTTTTCAGATGCGTGGGAATAAAACTTGGAGATTCTCTCTTTCTTTTTTTGTCAGTAATTAGGAAACTGAGAAATTCAGATGTTTGGACGGGGTGATATTACAACTGATGCGCGGACCATAACGAGTGACCGAACCGTATACAATAATTCGTCGCTTTTTTTTTTAAATCGGGGTTTAGCGTCGCATCGACTACGAGGTCTTTAGCGACGTGTTGAAATTGTCTCTTTATAACTCGTCTAGTAGATGGGTCTCCTTTAGGTAGTTGATAACGTTTTTTTTTTTGTTGTTTCTGGCAGGTGGTTTTTGGTTTAATCCGTATCTACTTCTTATGTTTCGGTATTTTCTGCATTCATGTAGCAGGTGCTGGGTGGTGATCTGTTGGTTGCAGGTGTTGCAGAAAGGTGGTTCTGTTTTGCTTAGGAGGTATTCGTGTGTGATGTTGGAGTGTTCGATTCGAAGTCTAGTCATAGCTATCCTTTCTTTTCTACTTATATTGTTTGGTATTTTTTCATAGAAATGGTGTGCTATGTCGTGTATTTTGGTTCTATTTGTCGTAGTCCAAATTCTGTTCCATTCTTCTCTTTCCGCTTTGATCGTTGAAGCTAGTAGGTCTTGGTATGGGATTGGGATGTTGGTTTCTTTTGTTTGGTCTGTTGTTGCTTCTTTGGCTACGGAGTCGGCTTTTTCATTTCCTTCAATTCCTTTGTGTGACGGGATAATTCGTCGCTTTCTTTTTAAACGCGTCGGCATGATGTCATTGGATAAAAATGATCGAGAAGTAATAAATTTATTATTTGTTTTGCCTGGGTTACATTTAAATATACTTAGAACTGAGAAGATGTTGCAATTTGGGAAAAATTGTCGACGTGCGTGGCAAGAGGTTAAATGCAATTTTCGACTTTGTAAGATAATACAATTTCGAGGGAAGACAAGGATAGTAGTAGAGTAACATGATTCTGACGTATTTCCCACGTATTCATTCTCTCTGAACTCGACGAGAATTTGCATTTTAATGAATCGTCGTGGTGCAACGCTCCAGACAACCGAAATTCTGTATCTCTAAAGCTAAATATCAATGTACGAGTATCAATGTAATTCTCACACACTTAATTCTTAAAAAAAAATCTTGCTGAATCTTAACAAAATGTAATACAATGACTTACACACTCGAAATCTTCATACACCCAATTCTAAAAAAAAAAAATTACCCAATATGTACTGAAAGCTTATAAAAATGACACGAATCGCTTTGATACAATGTTTGTACATACCTAGGAATACAACATATCCTCAAAAAATATTAACTGTATTAACTTTTTCAGTATATCAGCTGAAAAAGTTGTACCTGTGCGAAAAAATATACCGATCCAAGTACATTAGCTGAAAAAGTCGTATCTGTGCGAAAAAGTACACCGAGCCGAGTTGATGTAATTTGGTAGGATTTGAAGCAAAAAAAAAAAAAAAAAAAAAAGTATAAAAACTCTGCGAAATTCAGAAAGGAACATATTAAGAAACGAAAGGAGAATAAATTACGATATAACGATCTGTGTGATTTAAAAAAAAAAAATCTTCTACAAGTACATTGTACATGACAATCAAAAATTCGGCCAACTGATCTCTTTCCCTTGCGACAGATACATACTGATACATACTCGCGCGCCTCGTATTCCAATTTTGGTTGCACGCTCGAGATGTAATAAATACAATTCGAAAGTAGAACGCCTTGAACCCTATAGTTACGACTACTAGCCAGCCCCGGAGTCGTTGAAACTAGTTTCTGCTTGCACGGAAAATGGGACAAAACTCTGCAACGTTCAATTTACGCTTGCTGGTGAGAGTCTTGCGCTGCAAAGTGCAAACACTGGCCGGTAAGTAAGCTGGGAAATAGGGCTATTAGCTAATTCTAGTGCTTCGGGGTTGTACTACAAAACGAGAGTGCGTATCACAGCACGGAACGGAGTTGAAAGTCGAGGCTTGCGAAAGGTATAGATCTGGAAGATCTAATTGGATAAGCTTCGGGTCATCCATCATTATTAACTTGTTGCTCACAAGTATACACGGACATTTCGATTCGTAGAAACAGCGTGTGATTGAAAGTGTGCAAATTAAATTAATGATGAATTGGTTGCTAGAATGCTTATTATATCATTTTGAGGAATCACCAGTCTACTATAAGGTTTAAATTGTCAGAGGATCCTTCGTCGTCAATCTGTCATCGTTCATATTTATTTTAATCACACTTGATTCATATTTTTATATACTTACGTTACGCTATACTTGTAACTGTAATTTCCTCTCTTGTTACATTTCAATTATATATCAAATTTAAAATGAGAATAACCAAGGTAAAGTAGTAATCTCACAGCTCATTTAACACGAAAACATCCTAAGTAAAGGAACATCAAAGCCAACTCTGTGAACGAGAAAGACACGTTTGAATGACAAAAGACGTGTTTGAACGTCGTCAAAAACGTGCTTGAATTGCGAGGAAGATTGTGGGAACACGTTTTGTGTCAAAAACGAGACACGAAATGAAGTGAGGGAAACTTCATCGCTGGAAGTTTCATCGTTTAGGATCTTACGAAACAGCGGATAAATTGCGAATGACCAATCAATAAGGCATTCCGCGACTAACGACCGCGAATCACATCCCGCTACGCCGCGAAGATTGACCAAACAATAAGCCCAATAATCGCGAATCATCATTCTGCCAATCATACAACGATTGTATTCAATCCAATGAATCAGCCACCGAAGAGTTTATTCAACAAAATGAATTATTCAACGAGGAATTATTCCGTTTACGTTACTACACGCGTAGTAAGCCAGTTTGCTGTTTGTTTCAAAGAAAAATGATCAACGCCTCTGGTGTACTCGTGAACTTCGTGTGATCCAACGAATTCGCCAGCTCGGCCGGAGCCGAGATCGGTGACGGTGAGTCAAGCTCGCATTCTTCCAAGTACGATCACCTCTGATTTTATTTCATTGCTCGATGCCCTCGCAGGACCTCCTTATACGTGCATACGCCTCTAAACATAAACGCCCCGGCCCAGTGTTCCCCACTGTCTCCACGAGAAAGAGAGAGAGAGAGAGAGAGAGAGAGAGAGAGAGAGAGAGAGGGAGAGAGAGAGAGAGAGAGAGAGAGAGAGAGAGAGAGAGAGAATTGTCCATTCACCACTTCACGTGCACATAACAATGATTCGCTGCGTTTCCAACTGAAATCTGGGATTATCTGGGATTATCTGGTTTTTCTTGGGTTCGTTCGTCGCTCGTTTTTTCGAGACACAGAGGGATTTTTTTTCTCAAATTTTAGTCTCGTACAAAAATTCAAATTCTTTCGATGAAAGGTGAAACTAGAATAGATAGATTACAAAGGGTACGTTGCGCTGGCAATTGATTGCGGACCATAACGAGTGACCAAGCCGTATACAATTCGTCGCTTTCCTTTTGAACTCGTCGGTACGATAGAAATTATTGACAAGTGATAAATTTATTATTTGTTTCGCCTATTGTGTTTTACTTAAATACACTTAGAAACTGAAAAACTATTATAATTTTGGGACAAAAAAATTCTCGACGATAAAGAGGTTAACCTCTTGCTCTGGCGACTGATTGCGGACCATAACGAGTGACCAAGCCGTATACAACAATTCGTCGCTTTCCTTTTGAACTCGTCGGTACGACAGAAATTATTGAGAAGTAATAAATTTATTATTTGTTTCGCCTATTTTGTTTTACTTAAATATACTTAGAAACTGAAAAACTATTACAATTTTGGGACAAAAAAATTCTCGACGATAAAGAGGTTAATCACTTGCGCTGGCGACTGATTGCGGACCATAACGAATGGCCAAGCCGTACACAATAATTCGTCGCTTTCTTTTTGTACTCGTCGGTACGATAGAAATTATTGACAAGTGATAAATTTATTATTTGTTTCGCCTATTTTTTTTTTTACTCAAATATACTTAAAACTGAGAAAATATTACAATTTTGGAATAAAAAATGAGGTTAACCACTTGCGCTGGCAACTGATTGCGGACCATAACGAATGGCCAAGCCGTATACAACAATTCGTCGCTTTCCTTTTGAACTCGTCGGTACGATAGAAATTATTGAGAAATTATTGACAAGTGATAAATTTATTATTTGTTTCGCCTATTTTGTTTTACTCAAATATACTTAAAACTGAGAAAATATAATTTTGGGACAAAAAAATTCTCGACGTGCGTGGCACGTCATTCCAGCGCAAAAGGTTAAAATAAAGGATGGAGGTTTAATATTTCGAATACTGTTCGGAATTCTTATCAAAATTATCAAATTCGTGGCAGTTCAAACGAGAGATTCTCTGATTTAATTCCCAATTTTCGCAGAGTATGAGATTATAACAGATTTTGGATTCTGCTATTTTCCCAGAAGTTCCTAATACCAATAAAATTTGTCAAATTTTCAAATCTCATTCGTTCAGCTCAAAGTGATTAAATTCAAAAGGCAAAACAATATTCTGGCAAAACGAATCTCCAAGGTGTAAGACTCAATCTTCTACCATAAAATCTTTCTCTGCTCGCGAAGAAGCTGCCGTTTTATTCCATTAATAGAAGAGAAGGACAGAAACGCTCATTCACGCGCTTGCTATTAACTACTGCACACTATAGAGACCTTCAAAATATCTTTTGCTAGATCTGACACCCGAACGAAAGCACAGAATTACCCAACGCTTCACAAACACTCGATTTCCCCCGAGTTATTGTCACACGTATCCGTCGTGCAACAATATTATCCAATGATCACAACCAGATGTCCAAAATTCACAACCAGAGTGAAACTTGCCCACGGTGATCCAAACGTACGAAACGTGCACGCGTACGAGTCTCATAGCGACAAGGTTAATTGCACCGGGGTCAATTAACGTCACATCGGTGACATCGGTGACGTTAATCCGACGACATCGGATAATAGTTCCCCATCGAGGTTTCGCGAACCTGTCGCGGTGCTGGTTGTAATTTAACGCTGCTCGAAGCACTTTCCGTTTGCGACATCGCGGTCGCGCTGACAAGGCTGGAAAGTTTCGCTCCGCCCGACTATCAGGCAATCCGTCCATAAACGACGAAAAAATGTCGATGGAAGTACCGATACCCGATCTAACGTGGAACGAACACGTGACGAGCATAGGCATTTGAAAAAAAAAAAAAAAAGAAAAAAAAAGAACGGAGTTTCAGAGGTGAATTGTAATAAGTTAAGATAGGATTCGACGGTTTGAATGGAGTGAAACCATTAAGGAGAAATCAATGTCTTGATTTCTCATTGATTTGACAGATTTTTCTTATACTGTAAAGGTGTACTACAACATTTCTGTGTACTAAAGTTCTATCCAATGTACTAAAGTTATTAATATACTATTAATTATAAACCAAAGTTATTAATACACTATTAATTATAAACTAAAGTTATTAATACACTATTAATTATAAACTAAAGTTATTAATACACTATTAATTATAAACTAAAGTTATTAATATACAACTGAATTATAATTTATAACTAAAGTTTTCTTACAAAATTATAACTTGTAACTTTAAATTAAAGTTATAAGTTATATAAGTTGTATAATAAATTGATAAAGTTATAAGTTATATATATGTAATGTAAGTTATATAATATATATATATAATACACAAATATATAATATAGTATATTATATATAATTTATTATATAGTATTATTATAGTATATTATATATAATATAATATAAAAATATGTAAAATAATATAGTATATTATATATAATATAGAATAACTTTTATAAGAAAACTTCAAATTATAAAATTATAAACTATGACTTATGTAACTGAAATTTTCTCATGAAGTGATACTATATATTCTGTCGCAGATATTTCGAAATTTATTCTAAACTGATTGTGAGACTCTATCAGTGTTGCATAAATGTGGAATTAACATGAATTGTATATGTGTGATTGAATAGAAATTTAGTTTATTGAAACTAACAAACTTGTTAATTAGAAAATGTACGAATTGAACTATCCGTCTTTCCATTAAATTAAATTTCTATTATATTTCTAACAAGATGACGCCAAAAGAGAAATTAATTTGGGAAAATGAGGGACAAATATTGATTGATGAAACGTTTCGTTATTGGTCACTTACGACAAATTTGGACATTTGCGAAAATTTATACGAGTACAATTAATCGAAAGAATTAGTAATGAAAATTGGTTTCACATATCAATTATAATGGAAAATTATAATGGTTCAATTAAATGTTTTTATTTCACTCTATACGTGTTTCGTATTATTTATAATACAACGTCCAATTATCGTCGTAATATTCAGTTTGCACACGAGTTATTAACACACAGCATGTATAATTAATCAAAAACTCTCGTTCCAAGAATAGTGGGAATCATCGACGTTAATTGCAGAGTACAATGATCGTCAGTCGAAGAGGAACTTCCTTGAACCGACTGCTTTCCAAAAGTATTATTCATCGACATACTCATTGTCAGACTTCCTCCTGGAAGTTCCCAGCAACTGTGACTTACTCAACAACTGTGTACCTTACGACCATAACCTTCACCTCATTAACCACTTTCATAAACATTTCTATACAAAGTACCTAGTTGCTCCTTAACTATTCCCTATGTCACACAGCAACGAGTTTATTTGATACAAAATGACCGTAATTTTTATAATTTTTCTTAGAAATTTTGCAAATATAAAAATTTCATAGTACTTTTAATTTCTGAGAAATTTTAATTTCTGAATTATAATTTTGATAATTTAGAAATTAGTAAAAAATTATAATTTTAATAATTTAAATTTTAATTTCTGATTTTTCGTAATATATGAATAAAAGCTTCTGTTGTATATTGCACTGTAAAATTCTTCTATTATTTGCTTTTTACTCTAATTTTACTTTCTTTTTTATTTTAATGTCTCTGATAGAAATTTCATGCTTTAATCGTCAGTGGTTAATATATTAAGGACTGACTAATGAAGTAACAGAAATGAAAATTGCTAATTTATTGTTTTGTCAAGGTGTGACAACAGTATGACGCAACAAAATTAACTTATTGTTTTGTCAGAACAGTAGATATAGAAAGTCACTATATAAATTGAAGACTCGAAAGGAGGTACTATAATTTAAAAATTTGATAAGAAATTAAGAATTCATTTAACAGACAGTAGTGTAACACATGAAATTCAATATTTTAAAATTAAGTAACGTTCTTCTTTCTTTATATAGAGAAAATTTTTATATAGAAACCTAACCGAAACTTGTTCTAAATTATTGCAATTGTCATCTCGACAGTTAACATTTGAAGAATATTTTTCCATCTCGTATCTTTCTATTTTTGGTAGATTCACTTGGAGCACGAATGAGTACCTAACTTGTCCCAAATTATTAATTGCAATTTTAATGATTAATTGCAAACATTATTATCAATATTAATTAATTATTAATTGCAATCATTAATTAATGTTGAATATTCGAAGAATATTGTTCCATCTCTTCTATCTTGGAGCACGAGTGGTCGATAAATCGTCAGAAATGAAACTTAACTCGCACTTCAGTCCTAAATTATCGCAGTCGCTAATTAATGTTTAATATTTGAAGAATATTCTTGAATCTGTAACTATCTTTGGCAGATTCTTTTGGAGCACGAACGAGCGATAAATCAGTGAGGAACGCTGCGGGCGATATCAACGAAGTCGATGGTGACCCACTTTCTCATATAGAGTCGAAATGAAGTTGGAGACCAGGAGAATTGGGGCGCAAATTGAATCGATCGATTGATTGCGAATTAAAGCAAACGAATCACAGTGCACTTTGGACAGGTCGAGAAAATCGCGATCATCTCGCGGTGATTCATATTGCCTACGCCGCCAGAAGATTCCAGATAACTTTCCTCCCGTTTCGCGCCATGCAATTCAACTCTATTTTTAATGTTATCATTGTCCAGCTTCCGGCCAGTCTCGTTTCAACGACCGAATGTATTCTCAGATAAAAAATTGTGCATGACAAAGAAAAAAAAGTAGACTGTGACAAACCGTGAAAAAGTAACGTCGACTCGCTTTGTCGCGTTGTTATTATTGTTAAGTGTCGCGATAAAGTTCGAAACAAATTTGAAAAGTACATAAATGTTGCAAGATATTTAGTACATGGGTACATGTCTCGTTGAAACTCATTTGAAGAAGAAATTACCTATTTTGAAAATATTTCACAGAAATTATCGAAACGATCAATTTAATAAACTGTTAATTATGTAATATGGTGAATATTATAATATACCTATATTTAATAATTAATATTAAACACAACATATATATTATATTAATATTAATTATATATTATATTATATAATTAATATTAATTATATATTATATTATATAATTAATATTAATATAATTAATATATAATTAATATAATAGCATAATATAATATTAATCGTATAATATTAATTACAATCGTATAACATTATTACACTAGAGCTACGAAATGATCAAAATGGCAATTTGAATATTTTTGGAGACTTGAATTCTCGTAAGCTACGCAAATAAAAGCTTGCGTACCCTAATGCTGTATCATAAAAATTTTCTGTTTCTTTTACTTCAACGTCTCTGATGGAAATTTTATGTTTCAGTCGTTTCAGTAGTTCTACGACTGTTACTCATGCTGTATACTGAGCTTCTATTAAATATATCTTGTCACAAACATCTCGTAGCATCTCGATCGATCCTTCGACGAATCGTTAACATAACGAAATAATTAGAATCGTGGTATAACGTACGATGCACAGTGAAATGAAAGAACTTATTCACAATAGCCACGAGACGCAGAAAAGGAGTACAGAGTTACGCAGATATGGCGATTTGAAAGTAGTCACGGGATCCAGACACTGACAACGACTCTCTCGATGGATCCTGTTTCCTGTGGTCATCCACTGCTCCCTGTTCTACGTCTCGTTACACGCGACATATAGATACACTGTACAGACAGGCTGTACGGTTTCGATTCCCAACTGCGGCTTCACGCGATGCACAGTCCACGAAATTATTTTGTGAAATGAAAGCATCTGCGTACGTTGTTGACTCAGCTGACAAGATATCCATGGAAACTTCCTCAACGCCATAGACGACCTACGTTTTATCTATAGAACTTATTAACGTAGCACAACGCAGGTACCATTTATGAAAATGGCATTCAACGTACTATATGGAGTGTACAGTTGAAGACAATGACAGTGAAAAATTGTCGACAATTAAAAGTGACTTCCACTTGGTCTAATTTTAACACGGCTAAAACTACCAAAGTAGTGTTAAGAATTAATCATGCACGAGTCGTTTCAAGGTACCAAAGCACGAATTTCTAGGTTTCATGAGACCTGCGTCAGCTTGCCTCCGCAATACCGATCCCTTCAGTTTTTCAGTGTCACGCCAACATACGTGTTTCAAAACGTTGAATCATTCAGTATCACTCTCAATTATATGAGGAATCAAATGCTAAAAGGAAATAAGCGAGAAACTGATTCATCCAGAGAAACCAATTCTAACTTAGATTTATCCAATTTTTCTAATTCCACCTTGTTGAAAGAACCGAAGACGAAGTCATCTTTGGAGAAAAAAACAAAAGAAACAAAATAGAAGCTTCATCCCTTAATTGTCCCAAATTACAACATTTTCTCAGTTTTATTATAGTATATTTAAGTATATTTAGTATATTTAAATGTAGCCCAGGCAAAACAAAGTTTGCT